>NW_024531599.1:649490-926556 GCF_017590135.1 Pyrgilauda ruficollis
GGGGGGTTTTCCCCAAAAAAAAAAAAATTTAAAAAAAAAAAAAAAAAAAAAAAAAAAAAAAAAAAAAAAAAAGACTATTCCAAATAACCCAAAATTTCTGGCCCAGGCAGGGACCCCGAGATAGTTTTTGGACATTGTCAGAGTATTTTCAGATTTTTACCTCTGTCTCTGAGACACATCTCAGTATCCACTTTGGTCTGGGCTGGGCCACCCCCACCCCCAGAGCCACTCAGTGGCTCCTACTCAGGGACAGTGGGGGACAGACGGGTGCTGTATGTGCTGGTTGTCCCCCCTGCAATGTCTGGGCCCTCGTTTTGTTTCTTCCTGGTGAGTCCTTGCCCTTCCTGGGCTCCCACAGCCTCAGCTCTACTGCTGGAGAAAGTCACAGCCACAGCTCTGAACCCCCGGGACACTGAGTCCAAGACACTGCAGCAGGACCCTGTGGCTGGGGAATGAATGTGCAAGCCCTGCAGCCCCTGCCCTGACCCCCTCAGCACCCCAGGGGCTGTGGTGCAAGGACAGATATTTCCTCCTACACTCCAGTGCAGGAGGATTCAGTGGAGATGGCCGAGCTCCCCACAGCAGTGCTGGGGACATCCCAGCCTCTGCTCCCTGCAGCATGGACACACAGACAGCAGAGCTCTGGGCAAGCGGCGTGTCCCAAACCAAAATCGAGTGATTTAGGAATTGTAATTAAGGATGGCCAGCAATGAAATCATTTTAGGAGCATCTGGAGGAAGTTGGACAGTTGACCTAAAGCCAAAAAGCAGAATGCTACTTGCTACAGCTGGGATTATTTTTTTTTTTTTCATTTTTATCTAAACAAGAGCCACCCACAAGCTCAGGGATGATCCCAGGAGAAGCGGGGCAGTGCCAGGCTCTCTGCAGGGCACTTGGTGATGGAGGAGATCCCACGTGACAAAAGCATTGGCACCATCAGGCTGCACCTCCCTGTCCCAGCACTGTGACCCCACTGCCCTCCCTGGCACTCAGGGTGTCCAGCCAGCCCCAAACTGATCCCAAAGCCAGACCTAGGATGTCATCAGATGGAAAAAACTCCTGTCCTCTGCACCCATTGCACCCCCGTGGTGCTGCAGGGAGGGTGCCAGTGCCTGTGGGTGCTGGCAGAGCCCCTGCCCAGGGTGGGGAGCACAGGGCAGCCCCCCAGAGCAGCCTCAGCAGTGGGGAGGGATGCTGGAACAGGGGCACCATGGGCTGGGAGCAGCAGAGCCAGATTTTCAGGCTCCTGCCTTTGAACTCCGGGTGCTCCGGGGCACCTCTCTCCTGTCCCTGGAGGCCTGGGGGGTCTGTCCACAGGAGCCTGTGTGCTGGAGGGGCTGAGGGGCCACAAACCACTCTGCATCCCCCTATTGTGCCTCAGTTTCCCCACCTCCAGGGGCATTAGGAATGCTTCCCGTGGATCCTCTCCTGCTTTCCAGGCTGCACACACATCCGTGGTGCTGGGGATGCTGCAGCCTCTGGCTCTGCCCCTACTCCACTCCCTGGCCAGCTCTCTGGGCTCTTTATTTGTTTTTCAGTCTCCGGGTGACTTTTCCTCTGCAGAGACATTCAGCCCTCCCAGGGGAGATGAAGCCAACACACCTTCCACCCCCACGCTGCTGGCTGGGCTCTGACCCCAGCCCCTGCTCCAGGGTCAGCCTGGGAATCCACCCACAGAGGATGGGTCAGGTGTGGGTTTCTGCTCAGAAGAAAATCCCAAACCTGGAGGCTTGGGGAGCTCTAAAGTCCCTGGGGGATATGGGGTTCAGGCAGGGAGCCGGGATGTGTGTTGGCCTGGATGAAGGGCTCAGGATGAGGATGGAAAAGCTTGCCTTCCCCCTGTGCCTGGACCTGAAACGCTGACACAAGGATTTGTGTTCTCTTATTGTCCCCTCCCTGCATTGACTGCCTGAATTTCTCCCCAGCTCTGGGGTACCGTGGCCTCTCTGCGGCATCATCAGTGCCCAGGGATGTACCACGGCCAGGACTGGTGCTTACACACGCTCCTTGATCATTTTCTCTGACAGTTCCTTGCTGGTAGTTGGAAAACAGAAAATATCTATTTACAGGGGGCAAGAGAGTAGAAAAATTGACAAAAAGGAGTCACAGTGAATAAAACTGGTAACTTTGAGAACCCCTGGCACTGGGTGCTCCCCACCGTGGCACCCACAATGGAACAGGCTTGGGATGCTCACACGGCTTTGACTGAGCCTCACTGAATCCCCTGACTCTGGGAGCTGGGGATTTAAGGGGAACCCCAGGACAGTAATCCTTGCCCTGGAAATGCTGTGTAAGCAGCAGCACCTTCCCCATTCCCTCCTGACACATGTACAGGGGCCTGGTCTGGGGCTTGTCCACAGAGGGCACCACACCTGAAGCATGTCCTGTGGAGGGTCCCACCATCCCTGGAGCCGCCTGTGTCCCTTCATGACACTGGGATGGTGCAGAGCTCCATCTATGCAGTGCTTGGGTCTGGCTCCCAGCCCCTCTGCACCCCCAGCCAGGGAGGTCTCGGTAAATGCAGCTCTGGGCTGGCCAAGGAGTGGAACCCCCCCAGTGCCTGTTCCTGCAGAGCCAGCATGAGCCTGGCCCTGCACAGCGAGCAGGCTCTGGCCGTGCCACCGTCCCCAAAGCCACCCAGTGCTGCCCCGGCACGGGGATGGGACCCCGCGGGGGCAGGCTGGGGTACAGGGGTACAGGCTGGGGTGCAGGCTGGGGCGCAGGCTGGGGTGCAGGCTGGGGTGCAGGGGTACAGGCTGGGGTGCAGGCTGGGGTGCAGGGGTACAGGCTGGGGTGCAGGCTGGGGTGCAGACTGGGGTAGAGGGGTACAGACTGGGATACAGGCTGGGGTGCAGGGGTGCAGACTGGGGTACAGGCTGGGGTACAGGGGTGCAGGCTGGGGTACAGGCTGCCTGGCCCGGGCAATAAGGACACCGCGCTCCGTGGTTCCCACGCGGCCGGGAAATCTCCAGCAGGATCCGCAGCGCCTCCGGCCCCGGGCTGGGCTCAGGCTCCGGCTTGCGGAGCGCGCTGCTGGCTCCAGGCGCTGCTGTCTGCGCTGCCTGTCGGGGCAGGGCCATCCCTCCCCGCTGCAGAGCCACAGCGCTGCTCCCGCGTCACCGGCACCCAAACCACCGTGGGAATCTCTGGGGACACGAGCACAGCGGGACTGCTGATCAGGGAGCCTCGGGGTGCTAGTGGGGGGCTTTGGAGCCCGACGGGGATGCTGGTTTATGGATCATGACTAGCAAAGCTCTGTGCAGGATTTGTGCTCTCCTGTGCCCTGTGGGGTCCCACAAATCAAAGCAACACCAGGGTAAGAAGCTGAAAGTCCTGTTAAGTGTTTTGGTACACGGCATTGGGATCCCCAGCATTCCCCAACATCCCAAGGACATCCCAGGGTGAGACAAGCAGCACGACTGTGTCACCAAACCGTTGTTTCAGTGCCCTACTGAGGGGTCCTTGCTTGCAGCAGCAGCTTTCCAGCCCTTTTTTAAAATTGGGACCCAGCCACATCCATCTGTCCCAGTGTCACTGTCACACAGGCAGAGCTCCCTGTGGCACAGATCCTTCGGGCACTGCCTCATCCATCCCCTGTCCTGCAGGAGAGGCCTGGGGTCCCCACCAGTGCACCAAGGTCCTGCACACGTTAGCTGAATGAAGGGTGGTGGGACCCCAGGCAGGGATGTCACCTCCTGCCTTGTCTGAAGTGCCAGGTGATGGCCCTGCTGGTGTCCTCTGGCCCGCTGTGCCAAGGGGAGGTGGCTGTGCCAGCCCAGCTCTTGTGGTGCCTCTGTCCTGCCCCGGCAAGGGGGGAGCCAGCGCCAGCACCGGCCTCCCCGGGGCCACTGTCCTCATCCCCGGGCTGCGCAGCGGTGACCTCACTTGCCCGCAGGGATCCCGTTCTCCCCAGCACCCGCCGAGCTGAGGGCCATCTCCATCCGACTCCTGGGAAGCTGTGATTCCCTGGGCTGTCCCACCGGGGCTGTGTCCAGCTGCACCACTGCAGAGAGAAGGCTCCTGTCACCCACTCGGCCAGCGCTGGGACATGGGGCATCCTGAAGGGACTGGGGCCAGACACCATCCCCACCCCATCCCACGTGCAAGATAGCAAAGAGCCCTGTATCCCTCAGGCCACCCCAGACAGAGGGAGGATGTTAGAAAGTCCCTGTCCAGGGATACAGAGAGACCAAACCCATGGGGCATCCCAGCCAGTGCAGGGGCACATGGGAACATCAACCTGCAGACCCACCCCAGTCCAGGGGACCCCCTTCGTGATTCCCCAGACCACTGAGGAAGGGGAACCTGCGGCCAGGGACCTCATCCTGGGCCGGGTCCTGCTCCCTGAGCCACGGTGGCTGCGGTACCTGCTCGGCAGCTGTGCCGGGCGCGCACCTCCTGCATCGCCTGCTGGTTCTTGAAGCGCACGAGCCCCATGGTGATCTCAGCGTTCCAGCCCGGGTCCTCCTGGGCGCAGCGGAAGTCGATCTCGAGGCTGTCGTCCATCACCACCGTGAAGTAAATGTGCCGCTCCTTCCACTCCACGCACTCCACGGCCTTCATGCGGGCGAAGCTCAGCTCCTTGCGCCGCGAGCCCTTGGGCTCAAAGAGCTGCAGCCCCTTCTCCGTCAGCAGGCACCGCTTCTTCTTCCAGAGCTGCAGCAGCCCCCCGCTCCGCTTCTCCAGCACCCCCTCCCTCAGCACCTTCTCGGGGGTCATCACGGCTGCTCGGCCCCCGGGATCCTCAGCACCCTGCGCCGGCCCAGCCGGGCATTACCCGCCGGAGGAATTCCAGCCGAGCTCCCCGGGGCCGGGACCCGCGGTGGCCGTGCTGCCCCCGGGGACTCGCCGCCCTGCACTCCGGCTCTCAGAGGGGGTGAGCCACGGGGTGCCCCATTCCGGCCGCCAGCCCCGTGCCGGGCTCCGCTCCCTGCCCGAGCCGCGTGTGGGATCCGCGCTCGCAGGAGCTGTCGCTACTTGCCCGGCCGCTCTCCCACTCGCATTCCTGCCGCCTCGCCTGGCCCCTCCTGCTCTCAGGCTCCCTTCACGCCCAGGCGAAGCCCGACCAGGCCCGGCGCAGCCCCGCTTCACCCGGGAGGAGCTTTTGGGGTGCCCGAGGGCAGGCGTAGCCTCAGGGCCTTCGTGTGAACGGGCAGGGTGTGGGATGGGGCTGCATGGCAGCGCTGCAGGGTGTGGGATGGGGCAGGGCTCGGGGACTTCTGCACGACAGCCCGGGGTGCAGGGACAGATGTTGGAGGTGCAAGAGCAGCTCTTGGGGGGTGCAGCACCAGCTGTTGGGGGCACAGGGCTATAGGGTGCAGTGCTGCTGGGGACAGTGGGCTGTGGGACACAGGGCTGGCTGGGCAGGGGGCTCTGTGTAGCCAGGCAGGACTAGAGAGTGCAGTGCCACTGGGCAAGGGGGGCTGGGGTTGCAGTGCCAGCCAAGAGGCACAATGGGCTGCAGTGCAAGGGTGCAGTGGGGTGCAATGCCAGCTGGGACAGTAGGCTGTGCCTGCAGCACCAGCCAGGCACAGCTCTGGGGACCCCCAGTGCAGCCCAGGAGGAGAGACAAAAGCACAGAACAGACAGCAGCAATGGGGACAACTCCTGACAGCCACCCACCCTCCCAGCCACTCACCCAAGGGTGCTGGGCCACCCCTCAGCACACAGCACACAGAGTTCCCATCCCTCAAAGGCCCTGAGACGGGAGTTTGAAGCCCCCAGGTTGTCCCACAGCAAGGAGCAGCATTCCCCAGCCCCGTGTGACCTGTACAGGGGGAAGGAGCCGTGGAGCAGGGCCGGGGCAGCGCAGCCCGGTCCTCCTGACTGATCCTCCCCCCCCTGCAGCCAAACACCGTCTCCTTTCCAGCCCGTCTCGTTCCCGGCCACCGCAGCACCGTCTGTTCCTGTGCCAGCGCCTGGCACCGAGGGTTCCCCGGGCCGGGCTGGGCTGCCGAGGGGCACATCTGGGCACTTGTGCGGGCCCTGGGCTGCCAGGGCGGGTGACGGTCACAGATGGCTGGGCAGCTGAATGTGCCCCTGCAAACGCTGAGAGAGTGGGTCCTTCACCCGGGTGAGGTCTGCAATGGGAAGAAATCCCCCCGGGATTGTGCCGGGGTCACTGACGGGGGCTGGATCAGCCCCTGGCTCCCTGGCACGCAGCCGCTGTCCCAGCGCCCACCCTGCTCATGCACCCCTCGCAGACCCCAGCCCCGCAGAGCCCCCGGCTGGGGTCCCCTCCTGCCCCAGCCCCTCCATCACTGCCGGGCCCTGCCAGGGGCTTTGCCGGCAGCCGCCGTGGCCAGGGGGCAAGTCTGCAGCGCTGATGAGATGCACCTCATTATCCCTCATTAAGAGGGCAGGGCGGCTGGCAGAGCCAGGAACTGGTTCGTGCTCCCTGGGGCCAGCCTCGCCACGCTGGCAGAGATCCCGGGTGTCCCGGGAGACCCGGGCTCCTGACGTCAGGCGGCCCCGGAGGTCACCCTGAGCACCCCAGCGCTTCGGAAGGAGCAGAGCAGCGTGGGTTCCCCCGCCAAGGCTGATTTCCCACACACCGGTAACGCTCAGCTCCAGGGATGCTGAGCCCTGGGAGCTCGGGGGGAGTAGTTTTGAGACTGTTACTGTTGTGGTAAGCTGGGATGTCCGTGGGCAGTTCTAGCTCACCATCCAGTTACAGCTCCATCCTCACAGCCTGGGGGAGAGCCAAGGGCTGCCAACCCCTGCCTGAGACCCCCGCCCCTCTGCTCACTGCAGTCACTGCTTCTCCCGGCACCAGCCACCAAGGGAAGGTGATGGTCCCACAGCCCTGGGTGTGAAGGAGCTTTGACAACATCCTTCTCCACTCCTGTCACCCCAGCTGTCCATTCCCAGACACAGCAGGAGCAGAGCTCTCACCCTGCCACGCTGCCCTGGGGACATGGCACCTCCTGCCCTGCAGCAAACCCTGCAGGACTTGCTGTGCCAGGCTGTGGGTGAGCCAAGGGCTCTGCTCCTTGGGCTGCCCATGGCTCATCCCATCCACACGGGGCCTTCAGGGCAGATCACGGGGCTGCCGGGCTCAGCCCTGCCCCAACGTGACATCCCCACAGAGCTGGGTGACAGGGTGACATCCCCTCCCACAGCCCCGCTGGCCATAGGGCTTGGAGGCTCCAGTCTGACACCTCAAGTGGAGTCATCACCAGGAGGCTCCAGGGTGCTTGGCCACAAGCCAGTCCCTGGTTTGTCCCTTCAGGGCAGGTTTGGGTGCCACAGCCCCTTTCCCAGGCTGCAGCCCCCCAAGGGTGGGAGCTGCCGGGCACAGCGTGGCTCTGCTGCCTCGAGGGGCAGCTGGACAACACCTGGGCACAGGTGAGCAGACACGGCCGGCTGGGCCCTGCCATGCTCGCTGATCAGCAGAGGGTGGCATGGTTGGAGCTGTCCCACTGCAACTTGGGCAGGAGATGCCCAAAAACACCTCCAGTCCCACGCTGCTTCTCCTGGGCCATGTCCCACCACCTCCTCCAGCCCCCCTCATGCCTTTGTTGGGATGTGCAGCCCCCGTGATCCCATCCTGGTGTCCCCATGGTGGTCTCTGTCACTCCCTAAGCCACTCTGAGTGACCAGTGCAGGGTCAGCAGGTGTGTGGCACCCAGGGCAAACCCTCAGGGCATGGTCCCTGTCGTGGGACATGGTTTACCTAGGACCTTTGGGGCTGGGAGCTCAGCAGAGACCCACTAGGCAGGAGAAAAGAGGACTTGGGGAGGCTGAACTTCAATTTTCCACTGTCTATAGAAAGGTTGTGGAGACGGGGCCCTGCCTGGCAAAAGGACACAAGACACCAGGCACAGGGGCACAACAGGACAACCAGGGATTCACAGAACCATTAATGTTGGAAAAGCCCTCCCAGGTCACAAGATCATCCATTCCAACCACTCCCCCAGCACTGCCATGATCACCACTAACCCAGGTCCCCACGTGCCACATCCCACAAGTCTTTTGAACACCCCCAGGGATGGTGACTCCACCCCTGCCCTGGGCAGCTGTGCCAGGGCCTGACCATCCTTTCAGTGATGAAACAACCCTTTCAAGGTTGTGTGGCACAATGCTGTGACAAGATCCACAGTGGTGGGACCTCCATCCTCAGAGGGTTCCTGTACCTGAGTGGACACAAAATGCTCTGATCAGCCTGACCTCTGGAACCCTGCCTTAAGCAGGACGTTGCAGCCAAGGCTTCTACTGGTCCTTTCTAACCTACATCTTTCCATGGCCCTCCAAAAACAAATCCAGCATTTTCTCCTGGCTTTGACCAGGCTTCCAGTAGTATTGGCCTCTCTGGTGTCCATCCCGTGTGAAATGTCACTATCCCATAGAACCACCAACTGGTTTGGGTTGAAAGGTTAAGAACCATCCAGTTCCACCCTCTGCCACGCAGAGGGACACCTTCCACTGTCCCAGGTTGCTCCAAGCCCTGTCCAGCCCGGCCTTGGACACTTCCAGGGATCCAGAGGCAGCCACAGCTTCTCTGGGTCCTGTGCCAGGGCCTCACCACCCTCACAGCCAAGAATTCCTCCCCAATATCCCATCTAACCCTGCCCTATGGAGTGGGAAGTCAATCCCCCTTGTCCTGTCCCTCCAGGCCCTTGTCTTAAGTCCCTCTCCAGCTCTCCTGGAGCCCCTTTAGGCACTGGAAGGGGCTCTGAGGTGTCCCTTCGAGATTTCTCCAGGTGACATCCCCAGCTCTCCCAGCCTGGCTCCAGAGCAGAGGGGCTCCTGCTCCTCCCCCCTTTCTGACAGAACCTCTACAGCTGCATGAGGAAGGGACTAAATACTCATTGTAGCTTTACTGACCAACCAGTACTGCCTGGGCACAATCCCATCTGGGGCACATCCAGCTGAGATGTCACAGCAGCAGCACAGCATCCCCTGCATGCTCACAGAGAAGGCAGTGGCTTCCTGACCCCTCCATCCCTGCAGCAGCCCCACCTCACACCTCTGCAGCAGCTTCCTGACCCCCCATCTCTGCAGGAGCTTCCAGAACCAGCCCCCTCCCCGCCACACCTCCGTGGTGGAGCAGCAGGGCCTCTGCCAAGTGAGGCAGGCAGGTTTGGGTCTCCACACCAGGCTGGTAGCTGAGCCCGCTGTGCTGCAGCTCCCAGACCTACCAGAGCCTGGGCCACCACACAGCCCAGAGCAGGGGGTCCTGCTAGAATCTAGAGGGGGGAAGCTTTTGGAGATGGTGAAGACTCAACTCCCCCTCTCCATAAACACCATGCAAAACTGAGGGTGTGATGAACAGGAGAAAGCACTGAGGTTGATAAAGGAGCCCCAGTCCTGCCTCAAAAAAAGGATTTCTGCCTCTGTTGTGCTTCTCAGAACACACCCCATCTCATTTGCTCAACCACAATGTTTATAACTTTAATAGCCCCAGAACTCAATTGTCTGTGGAGTCCCTAAGCTGCAGCGAGGCTGATCCGAGTCTGTCCCACCAGTCTAACAGGAGAATCACAGAAAGGGAGTGAAGAGTTTAGATGGAAACCAATTAAACTTGGGCAGCTGCCAAACTAGAGGCTTAATGATCCACAAGCTGCTAAAAAAGCAGGGAGTAGGTGAAAAGCTGTTAATTACTTGGCACTGCTGGGCACGCCTGCTTGGAGAGGTGCCACCTAAAAGCACTGATAGGGGTTTTGAGAACGTGAGCACACCCCAGAAGGGCCGTCCCTGGCCTCCCAGCATCAACCTCTGCTTTTGGAAGTTATCCCCATTCCTGGAAGTCTTCAATGACAGCGCTTGGAGCAGCCTGGGCTAGTGGAAGGTGGAACAGGATGAGCTTTAGGGTCTGCCCCAATCCAAAGCATTCCATGGTGATTCTTGGTGGGAGCAGAGGGGGAGCCCATCCCAGCCGAGCTGCAGAGTTCAGCTGGCCACAGCTGGGCCATTCCCGCCATTGGGCTTTAATTTCAAGCCAGGACTGCAAACACCTCCCCAGCCCTGGGCACCCGGTGCCCTCCCTCAGCCCCAGACAGGAGTCAGTGGCAGGGCCAGGCCCGGTGAGCTCTGATGTCTCTGATGTTTTATTGCTTGCTCGGTGTCACGCTGAGCACGCGGCCGGCGGGACGGGCAACGCGGAGCAGGACTTGGGCACCGGGGCCTCTCTGCAGTGGGAGGGAGCGGCCCCCCTGTGCCACCTGCCCCAGCAGGACCCCACAGGGACAATGCTGGGATGACCCTGGCTCTGGGGAGCGCCGGGGCAGGGCAGGAGGGGCTGGTGCTGCAAAGCAGCGGTGGCTGGGGGTGACAGTGGGGCACTCGCTGCGGCGTGGGGCGGGCGGGCAGCACAGGACGAGCCCCGGGCGAGCGCAGGGCTCAGCCCTGGGGCTCACTGTGAGTGGATCAGTGCCCCGGCGCCCTGCCCGAAGCCAAAGCCCTTGGGACCGAAGTTCTTGGCGTAACAACCTGCAGAGGATGGAAGGGAGACACAGGTGAGGCTGGCACAGGAGCGGGTCCTGCCCAAGGGGCACACCCTGCCTGGACAGGACAAGGTTTGCCAGATTTGTTGGGCAAACAGAGGCCCTGGCACAGCAGGAAATTCTCCAGCTCTGTGGCTGGCACGGTCCGTCCCTGAAAGCAGCTGCTGGGCCACCCCTTCCCCAGCTTCAACCCCGCCGGGTCCCTGCACAGGGATCTTCACTCCCACCCCTCAGAGCCCAGGACAAGCCAGCAGGGAAGGTGGGGCTCACCTTTGCAGTAGATCTCCCCATCTTTGTCTGCCAGGGTGGTGGACTCCAAGCTTTTGCCACACTTGGCACAGCGGAAGCAGGACTTGTGCCAGGACTGTGGGACAGGAGCAGAGCCCGGTCAGATCCCAGGAACAGGACAGCCAGGCCCTGGTACCAACCAGGCTCCCTGCTCTGCTTCTGATCCAAAGGGGCTGGCAAAGAGCTCTGAACGGGATAAAAGCTTTTCCCTGGAAAGCACTCCCAACCCCACAGGGAAAATACAGAGAGGATCTTAAAGGTCTCTTCCAACCTAGAAATTCTGTGATTCTGTGTGAAACATCAGGTGTGGGCATTGCTCCTGTGCTCATCTTGTTTTGGAGACCTTTTTGCTGACACTCTAAGTCATTTGTGCAGTAATTTCTACAATAATTTGTAAGAAGCAATCCCCCCCTCTTTGGGGACTGCCCTTTCTTAACCAGCGAGATAAGAAACCCCCATCATCCAGCTGAGACCCACGACTGGGTGGCAGCAGGGATGGGACAACTGCCCCACACAACAACAGCTCCAAGGAAGGCAGCAAACAGAGAGGAAAAATGCCAAAACTAGACAGTGTTTAAAAATAATCCCCCATGGTTCCAGCAGTCCCCTGGAAATAAATGAGCTCACAGCCTTCAGGCAGACCTTAAGCAGCCAGAGCTGCTCACCGAGGAATTTAAACAAACACTTGGGAAAACATGAAACCTTTTTTGGAAGAAAATGTGAAATTCATAGGCTGGAGGAGGAGGTATTGGATGGAGTCATCCAGCAAACATTAGCACATGAAATACATGCTCTGGAATCCTCTCTGGGTCTACTTTAATGTAATTGCTTCACCAACTTTGGTTCTCAGTAAACATTGGGGCCAGAAGCTGACCAGGAAGCCCAGGTCATGGTTTTAAGGGTAAATTCAGCTTCTGACCCTGGGCTGACCCTCAACGTGTCCATCACAAGCCAGCTGGGGGGTGATGATGCTGAGGGGCCCTTTCTGTTGACCCCTCTCCTTGTTCTGGGGACCCAGGACAAGCACAAAGCCCCAGGACGACAGAGCCCAGCCAGGTCAGGGAGTGAAACCTCATCACTAGTGAGGCTGTCCCAGCATGGCCACCTTGTCCCCATGGCACAAAGGCTAGCAGCCTGGCCTGGTGTCCCTGACAAGCTCTGCATGTGCCTGACTCGTGGGGAGGGCAGCTCCAGGCAGGGACCTCATCTGGGGTCCCAGGGCTGGCAGGGCAGAAGGGGTCCCCAGGCCTTGCACAGGAGCTGGGCTGGGACCAGGTCACAGCTCAGGGTGCAAAGAACCCTGGTGAAGGAATGACCTTGGCACAGGGAGTGCCAGGGCTGTGACAGTGACCTTCACACAAAACCCTGAGCTGACGCAGCCACCACCAGAACAGCCCCAGGAACATTCACCAAACCCATGCCCACAGCTCCAGCACCCTGCCCAACCTGTGGCCAGTGCTGACCACTGGAATTCATTGCCTTCCCCAAATCCTGGCCACAGCGTCCTGGCCTGTGGCACAGAGGGGACAAAGAAGCACTTTTCAGTTAACAGGGACACTGGCCATGGCACATGTCACTGCTCACCCTCCCAGCACATCCACAGCAGGATGTCCACTGTGGCCTCTGCTGAGCAGGGCCATAAATATTTAACATAACATGTCTTTCTCCCCCATCTACAAGTCTGTGAGAGTACTGCAGCCTGGACAACCTGGCTTCCAGATATGCCAAGATTTCCCTTTGGTGCCACGCTTCCAGGTGAACATGGCCATTGGACCCAAGCCCAGCCCTGGCTGAGGGCAGGTCCAGACCCTCTCCAAAGGTGTCCCTGCCATGCAGCACCCTGTGCCCCGTGCCCACCATCCCTGTGCCCCGTGCCCACCATCCCCTCTTACCTTCCCAGCTCCAATGACCTTCTCAGCCGCGTACACGGCCTGGCCACAGCGGGGGCACCCGTCAGCTCCTCCCACCTTCTGGGCCATCCTGGCTGCATTGGGGTTCAGGGGTCGGTGGGGCTGGCCCCTGTAGGTGGCAGGGAGCTCACAATCAGGGATGCAAGGTGGAGCAGGGAAGAACTACAGGATTCCAAATCCCAGCCCAGTTTTTAAGAGAACTTGAGAACAGTGAGCTCCATGGAAAGTTCAGCCTGGGAGGGGGTGGGCAGTGTGCTCATGCAATGGGGACATGTCCCATCCCATCCCACCCGCCAAACAGGGTTCAGTGGGATTCCCTGGAAGGGCAGAGGGGCCAGGCAGCCCATGGACACTGCTGGGAGCTCAGCACAGGCTGCACCACAGCCAAGCACCACAGGGCAGGTGTGGGGAGAAGGTGCCCACAGCCCCAAGTGCCAAAAACAAGGCTCAAACTCACTCTTCATATTTGATTCCCAGGGACTCGCCCTTGTCCGTGCTCAGGGTCCCTGCTCCCTGTCCGTAGCCGTAGCCCTTGGGGCCGTACTTCTTCCCGTAGCAGGACTTGCAGTAGATCTCCTCACCGTGCACGGCCACAGTGGTGCTGTCCAAATTCTTCTTACAGACCACTAGAACAGAGAGGAGGGTGTGGCATCAGCCTGCTCCACCAGGGCTCACTAATTAGCTGGGGAAAACAAGCCCTCACAGGGACAGCAGAGCTCAGCTTTCAAGGAGCAGGGAAAGCCTGAGCAGCATCCAGCTGCAGGGAGCACATGCAAACCAGGCAGATAAGGATCACAACAAGAGCAGTGTCTGGCTTTAAAAGGAAGCAACCACCAAAGCCAACAGGGTGATACCAAGGGAAGGGAAGGAAAGCTGTCTTAACCCTCTGGGTGCTGCTCTCCTGCAGCTGCACTTAAACCATGGGGTGAATTTTCCCTATGAATCACTGCAGGAGTCTCAGGCCTGGGGATAGATGTCCTGGCCCCGCACCTTGTCCACTGCAAATCCATAGCAGGAAGCACTTGGGGCAAGGAAACGTGAGCAAATGTGGTTTTCCTGGTGTTTGGATGGACCAAGAGCCATCCAAGAGCAGCCCTGTGGCCATTGCCACACCCAAGGCACTGCAAGGGCACAGTCACCTCTCCAGAGCTCAAAGGCTCACCTGACACCTCAGCCCTGGGTTTGGGGGTGTGCATGGGGGGGTCTCAGGTGAGGAACACTAACTACACTAACTCAGCCAGTGTTTGAGCCCCTGAGGGGTCAATGTGGGAAGTAAGATGGGACAGGAGGAGATGGCAGCCAGGCTCAGGGGCTGTGCTGAGCTCACCCAGAGCTTGAGCTTGGTGCTGGGCTCAGACCTGCTCTTCATTTTTAGGTTTCCATAGAATCACAAACTGGTTTGGGTTTGAAGGGACCTTCAATTCAGATTATCCGATTCCAGCCCTCTGCCATGGATACTTTCCACTATCCCAGGTTGTTGCAAGCCCTGTCCAACCTGGTCTTGAACACTTCCAAGGATGGAGCAGCCACAGCTTCTCTGGGAAGCAATGCCCCACCACCCTCTGAGTCAAGAGTTACTTCCTTATATCTAATCTAACTTTCTCCCTTATATCTAATCTAACTTTCTCCCTCATATCTAATCTAGATTGCTTCTCTTTAAGTTTTAAAACATCCCCCATTACCCAGTCATTATCTGCCTGTGTATAAAGTCACTCTGCCTCTCTTTTATAAACCCCCATAAGGTCCTGGAAGCACCAGCTCTTGTCCCAGCTGCCCCGTTCCTTCCCAGCCCTCCCTGAGATGCTCTGCCCAGCCAGCAGGACGCCACCAGCACCCAAAACTCCAGGTGATGCCCAGTGCCCACGTGCAGGATCCCACTCCTAGGGCAGAGTCTGCAGCGCTGGCAGCCAGCCCCAAACAGATCCGGCTGCAGCTGCCACAGCTTCCCCATCCTGCTTTCCACGCCTTAAATGTCGAGGCTTCCAGCAGCTTCTTGGCCAGCAGAGCAGTTTCTTGCCTTTCCCAATATCACAGGAATGCAAACAGAGCAGAGTTCTCCCCTTGGAGCAGCACAAACACAGCAGGGGCAGAAGGCAGCCCTTCCATGACTAAATACAGCCAGGAGAACCCTGTGTGCCTCTGCTGGGACAAGGAGGAGGAAAGGGAAGCATCTCCTGCCATCTAAGGAGGCTCTGGCTGAGTCCTCTCCTGGCTACATGCTCCCACCACAGCAGGAGCTGGGGACGGAGAACAGATCCCAGCTGGGAGAGACCAGAGCAGGTAACTGGTTCCAAAGCTGCTCCTGGGGTCTCTCCATTGCCCTGGAGTGACACTGCTCAGCCAGACCATCAGGAAGGAATTTGGGCACTTTCACTGGCATTTCAAAGGGTTTTGTGTGAGCTTTGTCCTGGGGCAGCAGTGAATGGTCTTGGTGGGATCTGGATGGATTTAGAGCTTCAGCCCAACCTTTCACAGTCCCTCATCTGTACTCACAGAGCTTTGAGAGGCAACAGAAAAATTTTTTACCCAGCCCCCGGGTTTGTGCATTGCAGGAATTCCAGTGCACAGCACTCAGGAGTTAAGGACCCTTTGTTTTTCTAAGAGCAGCTGAGCTGCTCGGCAAAACAATTAGACAAGAGCTGCCTCTGCTTTCCAAGGCCATGGGGCTCATTCCAGCTCATTTCTGCTGCTCTACCCAGACAGCTGGATCACAGCCAGGAGTCAATCACCAAGTTGCTCCCTGAGCTCTAATGCGCTGTGGTAGGCTTGGCTCCTTTTAGATGATGTTTTTGGCAGATCTGGTTGAAGTATTTGTTATTCTCCCTAAAGATAATAGTTTCAAGTTCCTTGATGGGGCCTAAATGCAGCACTGGGGAACAGGTTGGGAATGCAGGAGCTCAGGAGCACCACCCACAGCCTGTGGCACGGACTGGGAACAGTGGGCAGCAGGGTGGGCTGGCACATGAGCCACAGACTGACAGGGGAGCCACAGCCAGGACAGGCAGAGCTGCTGGGTACATGTGGAGTGGCATAACAAATGCTGGCAAAGCGCAGGGACAGCAGCCCTGAGCCCAGGACCACTCCCTGGGCACTTGTTTCCATGATCACACACAGGGGACCTTCTTTCCCACTCTGGCTGTGTGTTCCCTCCTGGAAGAAATGCCTTTAGCCTCATTTCGTGGCTCCTGGAGCCCTGCCCTGCTCTCTGAGTGCCAGCATCCCATGGCAGCAGCTTTCTCTGGCAAACCAGCTGTGTGCACAAGGGGTGAGAGCAACATTCCCCACCCTCCTTATCTGAGGCCAAAGAATAAACAGGACTTCCTTCTGCAGAGCAGCTGCCATACAAACCCAGCCTGTCACCCTCATCCTGCCCAGGAAACGCCTCAACAACTCCCCTGCTGAGCCCTACCAGCTGAAGCAAGTTTGCAGCCTGGAAACTCCCACAAATGGGAGCTCCTGGCTGGGTCTCTGCAGGGAGCACAGAGCCAGCAGCACCTCCCTCTGCCCTGTCCCATCTGGAGCCAGCTGTACGTGCTGTGCCCCAGGCAGGCTGGGTGGACACAGGCACATCACAGGGATCATTCCATGAGGCCTCTGGAGTTTTCCTGCTAGAAGAGATCAGTTCCAGAGTGTACCTTGTTTCCAGATCCCACCTCTGCTTGCTGCCCCTATGGAAAAGATCCCAACTGCGCTCATTGCTGTGACAGGATGGTGAGACTGGGACCAGGGCACTGGGACCAGCTGAGGAAACATGAAACCTCTGTGGGGCCCTGCTGCAAGGCCACCCTGGAGATGCACTTCTGCTGCTCTGTGGCAGATGCAACGTCTCGAGGAGCCATCAGCAGACACAGGCAATGTGTGTGCTCCTGTCCACAAAATTCCAGAGAGGTTTGGGTGGGAAGGGAGCTTAAAACTCATCTTGTCCTACCCCTGTCATGGGCAGGGACACCTTCCACTAGACCAGGCTGCTCCATGCCCCATCTCCTGTAGGCACAGGAGAATAACTGGTTCTGATATGTGACAGTCTCCAGGGACAGAGGACAGTAATCTGCTACCACACAGGCAGAGGTACTGCTCATCTGACACTGCTCATTTTATTAATCAAACACCTTACAGCCCCTCTGGATTCCCCAGGTTTAAGGAGCTGCTCTCAGCGCTGCAACAGCACTGGCCCTGGGATCCCCAAAGGCAGGAAGGGTGTCTGGGGACTTGCAGCAGGATCCCAGCAGTATTTGTAGGACCCTGCAGAGGGGGCAGAGGAAGGGAGCTCGGCACTGGATCACTTGCAGCCAGATTCTGTTCTGCTGCCCATCCCCAGAGGTGACACTTGGGTCCAAACATACACCAGAGACACCCTCAGTAAGAGTGGATCAGCAGACAGGGTGAGGGTGATGCTTGAGCACTTCTCACAAGGCTTTCCATCAGCACAAGGGCCAGGACAGGACCACATCTCCTTCCCATCATCCCTTCAGGCATGAGGAGATTCTATGCCAGTTCCCCATGCTCAACCACCTTTTAGTGTGGCAAAGCCACTGGGAAGGCTAAAGCCAGCCCCACCTCCAAGCATTGTATGGGACGTGGCACCTCCTGCCACCACTGCTGGGAGAGGCCCTGTCTCATGCTTAACATCTGGACACAGAGCAGAGGACCCAGCCTGGCCTTTCCCTGGAGGAGGGATGGACTAAGTCTTTGCGTGGGTGCTGGCTGAGGTCAGCCTCGACAACCTGGGCAGCCAACGTGTCCTGGGATGATCTGTGCCCCTGCCATGCTGGGGTTTGGAGAGATCCTGAGGAGCCCTTGCCCAGGAAGCAGAGAGGGGGTGAGGGAAGGGGTGGTACTCACTGCACAAAAAGCAGGACTTGTGGAAGCTGTTGCCTTCGCACTGCACCTCCTCAGCGAAGTACACGGCCTTCTGGCACACCCCACACTTCTTCCCTCCTCCCCAGTTTGGCATCCTGCAGGGGAAAGCAGAGTCAGGGACAGGGCAGGGCTCTGCGGGGCCGGCATGGGGCAGCCAGGGCAGGCCCCGGAGCTCCGGCAGCTTTCCCACATCCACACGTGCAGAGAGCAGCCACAGTGTTTGCACACACAGACTGCAGGGCTGCAAGAAGCAGAATCATTAGAACTCAGGGACCCAGCAGCGCCCGTGCCTCCCAGGGACCCCTGGTCCTGTCTGCCAGGAGCAGCAGAAATCCCTCTCTTGCAGCCCTGGGACCTCACAGCTCCTCAGTGCCAGGAAAAGGGAGGAAGCAGCACAATGCTGGGAGAGAGCACCCACAGAGTTACCCAGGCACCTCCTCAGGTCACAGCCCTCCTGCCACCCCATGCCATGGTCAGGGTGACTGTGACTGAGCCTTGGTGCTGGACAGCTGCCACAGCCCTGGACACAGTCCCAGCTTCTCCTCCCTGACCAACTTTTCCATCTCAGCCACTGCAGGGCAGGGGACAGTAAGGGCTGCCCGAGGGCACGAGCTGACCCCTGACACCACTGAACCCCAGGCTCTGGCACATGTCCCACAGCACCATCAGCTGCTGCGTGACCAGCCCCTCCCAGGCACTCCCTGTGCTCTGGGGTCTCAGTCTCCTCCAGAACTGCAGGCAGAGTCATGGAGCCTGGAGAATCTGAAATCAAGAAGACAGTGCAGGGCAAAGACCTGAGCACCAGCCTAAGCCACCATCCAGCTCCTCAGCAGGCTATAAATGCTTCTATTTCTCTTCTCATTCTTAAACTGTGTCTGATGAGACACCATCAAGAGGCCCCTAGATTTGCAGATAAAAATACTGTGAGTTGGTTACCCGAGCAGCAGAGCTCCAGCCCAGAGGGGCCTTGACAGTGGTGAAGACCAGGTCAACATAAACTGAGACATTCACACAACAAAGTCCTGCAAGGAGATTCTGAGGGAGCCAGGCTAATTGAGTGTGGCCAAGAGGAAGCTAAGGAGGCTCAAACAGCAGGGGTTGCTACAAGGACAATAAAACACTTTTTGGAGGCGTCCAATGGCCCAAATGGCCTCTACAAACAAGGTCAATAGGCACAAGCTACAGCTGAAGAGGTCTCCAGGGGCCTCTTTCTATCAACACCTCTGTAATTCCCCAGCCTGCTCCCATCTGGGGACAGGCAGCAGAAGTCACCATGTGCTTCCTGACCCCTGAACATCTAAAGCAGGGCAGGGGTCCCCTAAACCAAACCCCATTTTCAGAGTACAAGATCTGCCAGGTGTGTAGGATCTTGTCACCTTCCTAAGCTCAGCTGCGTGGAGATGAGGAAGGGACCTGGGTCTGCTGGGGCACACCAGAAGCCTTGGAGCCCCCACCATGCAGCAGATCCTGGGTCACCTCAGGCAGCTGAAGCCCCATCCCTGGGCCTCCAATCCCAGTGGCTCTCGCAGCTGGGGAGGTGGGTGCTAAACCCAGCAGGACTGGGGGTGGTACAAGCATCAAACAGAGATGGGGAACCATGAAGGGCTCACAGGCACAGCAAGATCCCTGCACCTTCCAGGCCATGAGGAAGTCAAGATCTTCCCTGTGTCAGAGTATTTTGTCAGGAAAAGGGAAACGGATCCCAGCCTGGTTACCAGGGCAGGGGTCAGAACTGACTTGCTGACCCCACTTTGTCCTGGCCACATCTCCCAGATGCCTAGAGGGTCTCAGTGCAGGACAGATGGACAGAGAAGGGGAGGAGCAGGGGCTGGAGGGGCTGTGCTGTCTCCCGGGATGCTGGGTGCTGTGTTTGGGGTGTGATCACAGCAGCTGGGAAGTCTCTTTTGGAAAGGCCCCACTGTGCCAAACCCCTCCCTTTCAGCCTCATTCTTCCAGTCCCAACCTTTGGATTGCCTTAAAAGGACACAGGCTGTTTCTCTTCAGAGCCTGCTTTTTCCCCTCCATCAGGAGGACGGCATTATCCGTTTCAGGAGTTTCCTTGGAGGGCAGAAACATCCAGCAGCACCCCCTGAGCCCTGCATGGCATGGGAGCCCACCAGCCCCTGCAGCCCCTGTGTCAGATCCCACGTCAGGAATGACACATCACTGGCTACAATTCTTCTAGGTCCCCCATCCCTTTCCAACCACCACAGCTGGCAGACCCCATCTCTGGGATTCCTCAGCCCTGGTTTTGGGGGCAGCCTCTTGCCAGCCCTCCCTGCTCCAGAGGACTCCACAAGTGTGTCCCGTGGTTTGGGACCAGCTGCTCCCCCTTGCCTCCACAGCACATTTTGTTCCCCTCAGAGCAGCAGCAGTGAAGGAAGAGGTTTTGTTTGTCCTGAACATCAGGGCTACCCTGCTCAAACAAGAGATCAGCAGTGAGGACACCTTCTCCTGAGCTGCCTGGAAGCCTAAAGGAGGAGAAAAACTGCTTCTGTGTGAACCTCACCTGGCATTTGCTACCAGAGGAGTCCCAGCCCTTTTGCTGCTGCTGATTTTCCTCAATCCACCATGGGAAGGGTGCAGGTGCCTCCACTCAGTTTAAATTATGCCAGGTGATTTGAGCAGGTGACTCTCACCATGAAGCACAAACACAGCCCCAGCAAAACCTCCTGGCACACACCATAATGGATTTTCTGAGAGGAGAGACCATGGAAATTATTTTGTCCTGGGGGATCCATGTGAGGGCTCACAGCCAGACACAGAGAAAACCTAAGATAAGATTTAAATTACTGTGAATTCCCTGTTAGTCCACAACATGCCCCGCTACATGCTGTGGGCCCAGCAAGCCACACAGAGACCAAATTTGTGCTACAGGCTTTCATCAGCAGCAAAAAAAAGAATAGGAAAACCCTGCTCTGGGCACATGGACCTGACCAGCCAAGTCCTCACAACTGCCATTCAGACAGATCCTCCCAATTCCCTAAGTAATGGCCACTTAAGATATGTCAGAGTGTTTACAATCCCTTCATCCTTATTTTCAGAATACTTTGCATATTTTGCCCAATTGCAACACTTGGTGACCACAGTCACACTTCTCCAAGTCACTCTGGGCGCCATCCAAAATGAGGAACAGGAGGTGACAATCCTACAGCCAATGACCTCACTGAGCACAGGCAAGAGGCTGCCAAAAAACCCCAAGATTATTCTCCTTCCTCCTGCAGCTCCACAACTCCCAGCAAACATATCCAGAGCCCTACAAACACCACTCTCAATGCCAAGCAGGGCTTGGCCCTGGAACCACTCCACTGTCCACCACAGATAAGGAAAGAGGTCCCCAAACCAAGATCCCATCCTTTAGCAGCAGCTGCACTGTGGGGAGCACAGACAAGGGGAGGCTTCTGTAGAACCACCTAAGGCTGACACTTGCTGGAGATTAACCCTAGGTCCAGAGTCTCATGTTGCAGCAGTCCAGCTCTCCAGCAAAGACCAGCTTGGACGGAGATTGGAGCAATCAGAGGTAGTGGAAGTGGCCCCTGCCTACGGCAGGGGGTGGCACTGGGTAACCTTCGAGGTCCTTCCAACCCAGCCCTGTCTGTGGCTCTATGAAATCCGGGCTCAGACTCACGTACATTTCAGAGGTGCTGTGTTGTACCAGTCTGGGAGCAGTGTAACAACCAGGCATAAACCAGTATGGAACCAGTATGTACCAGTGCTCTGGGATGTGATCACTGGCTGTCAGAGGAAGCAGTGGGCTGATGCAGCCAGCAGGCAGCAGAAACACAGGCATCCTCTTTTTCAAGTGGGTTGAAAGGTCAGCGTGCTCCTGTCACTGCCCTCAAAGCTGACACCCTCCACCCTGCCATCCTGAGAGCAGCTGGGTGGGAACAGCTGGAGCTGGAGCAGCGCCTGTGGCTGTGTGGATGCAGCTCCATGGCCATGGAAGTACTCAGGATAGGGCAGGTCCTAGCTGTCCTCTGAGGAACATCCCTGCAGCCACCAAGATGTCAGCTCAACCATCCAACCTTTTGCAATAGCAAAACAGCCTCTTCCCGTGTCTGTGCCCTGCTAAAATCCTAGAGTAATTAATTACAGAGCAATCACTTTGTGTTTGGAGGAACAGCAGACTCATACTGACCCATACAAAAAGTTTTTTTTTTTCCAAATGAGAGCATTAAAACAAGTGAATGACAGAAGAGCACCATCAGTGCTGTACAAATTCACTCCTAAGCACATTCACAGCAGTCCAGGCAGAATTAATCCATGCCCTGGCAAAGGGAAGAGTCAAAGGGGAGGAAGCCACAGCAGGAGCCCCAAGCCCAGGAATCTGAGTAGTGCCTTCCAGTTTAGAGAGCAGCTGGCATGGCCATAAAATGGGCAGAAATGTGAAGCAAGAGGGTCCCACACAGATGAGAGGTGGGCAGAGAGGAACCAGCTCCCAGGGATAGACCAGGGAACATCCCCTGGGAAAGCCCTGGGACATGGCACCAGGGGTTCAGCATCGGGACCTGCAGTCAGACCCATGGGGGACTCTGCCCCAGGCACACAGGAACTGTCACAGAGCAGCTTCCCCATCACCTGGGCACAGGTGGGAATAGCTCTACAAGGGGTAAGCTAGAACTGTCCTCTTGTCCCCTTCTGTGTCATGAGCTGGGAGGAGCAGTGATGTGAGCAGACTCTGGGCCACCAACAGTGTAAACAAGGATAAGTGAAAGTCATGTGTGACCCAGTGATGTTGAACTGGTGAGAGAGAATGGGGACCTGAGGCTGGTGAGCTCAGAGACATGGAAAACCACTGGGAATTACCAGGGAGAAATCACAGAACTGCCCCAAGAGATGCAGCTGGATCACATCAGACACCTCTGAGGGTTTTGCTGGGATAAGAGGAAAGGAAGTCAAGAGACTCTGAGCTCGAGAGTGATGCTCACATGTGGCTCATCTACTCTATGACTCCAAGAGCAGTCAGGCTTGACTCCTGCAGCAATCAAATGATTCTGCCACGAAGGCAGCCTCAGGCTGGCTTTGCAGAGCAGGGGCCTGAGAGAGGCCAGCACAGAGCTGAGCCACTGGCACAGCCACGGGCCTCTGCCTGTGCACGCAGCTCCCAAGCTTGGCTTACAAAGAATTCACAGAATTCACAGAATCATTCAGGTTGGAAGAGACCTTCAAGATCATCGAGTCCAACCCAGCCCCAACACCTCAACTAAACCACGGCACTGAGTGCCACATCCACTCTCTTTTTAAACACATCCAGGGATGGTGACTCCACCACCTTCCTGGGCAGGCCATTCCAGTACTTGATCATAAAAAACTTTTTCCTAATATCCAACCTGTATTTCTCTTGGCACAGCTTAAGACTGTGTCTCCTTGGAAGCAGGGTCCTCCATGAAAATCCCAACTTGATCCAGAACAAAAGCAACAGCATTTTCAGGGCTGCTAAGAAAAGCTCCTGACTCCCACAGGGATCAAGATCCATCACTGGACTGAGCCCACTTGGGCTTCCCCAAGCCCTGAAATCCCCCAGTTGGTCACATCCTCCCGGCTTGGTGCTGCCTTCCAGGAGCAGGGAGCTGAGCTCAGATGCTCTCAGGCAGCTCCCAGACTGCCATCCTGCCTGGAGAGCTCCTGATCCAGGAGACAGCAGAGGCTGGCACAGAACCCGTGACCCACTGGAGCAGCACAGCCCTGAGCTGTCTGTGCAGCAGCAGCCCTGAGCTCCTTGGGAAGGGCTGAATCCTCCCCAGAGCCCACTTTCCCAGCCTCACCCCCAGCAGAATAACTGAACATCCTGAGCTGGAATTGATCCACAAGGATCACATCCAACCCCTGCCCTGCACAGACACCCCAACAATCCCACCCTGGGCATCCCTGGCAGTGCTGTCCAATCACTCCTGGAGCTCTGACAGCCTCAGGGCCGTGCCCCTTCCCTGGGGAGCCTGGGCAGTGCCCAGCACCCTCTGGGGGAAGAACCTTTCCCTGATATCCAGCCTAAATCTCCCCTGACACAGCTCCAGCCCATCCCTGGGGTCCTGTCCCATCTCACAGAGAGCAGAAATCGGAGCTGTCCCCCTGCTGCCCCTCAGGAGGAAGCTGCAGACCCCGGGGAGCTCTGACCTCCGGCTCCTCTGCTCCAGCAGGAACGGACCAAATGACCACAGTTGCTCCTTGCAGGGCCTCTCGTCTCACCCTTCCCCAAGCTGCAGAGCCAGGAGGAGCAGCCTCACCCCTCACACTGGCCCTTTCTCAGGCAGGGAGAGACAGAATACAGGGACTTGGTAGAATCCGGGGCTTTTGCCCAGTACTCCTGAACCCCCTTCCACGGGCTGAGGGCTCTGAGGTTGAAAAGCAGCACCTGGAGCTGTGCTCGAGCCCGTGCCCAGCCTGGTGCACAACACTGCAAATCTCTGCGAACCGACCTGAGCCCACACTGATCTGCCCCAGGCTCCCTGGAAATTAGCTTCAGAGTTCAGTCGATCTGATGCAAGAGCTTTGGCTTCCGCATCCCGCCATGTGCGCGGCTGCTCCGGCACCGGGAGCAGCCTCAGGGGGTCCCACCGCTCCCGTGCCCACCCCGCGGGCACACGGCGGGGCCGTGCCCCTCCCCAGCCCCGCGTCTGCCCCGCTGCGGCCCGCCGGGCTGGGGGCGGCGCGGATGGGGCATCCTCAGGGGATGGAGGAGGGATGGAGGCAGCTCCGGGCTGGCGGAGCGGCAGCCCCGGGGACGGGAGGGGAGGCGGCTCCGCTGCGCTCGGCGGGACCCGGCGGCCGCCTCCGTCCAGCACCCACCTGCGGCCGGGCCGGGGACGGTGTCGGGGTCGGTGTCAAATCCGGGGTCGGTGTCAAAGCCGGGGTCGGTGTGGGGCTCGGTGTCGGTGCCGCTGCCGGTGTCGGTGCCGCGCTGGTGCCGGCGCCGCTCGGCGCTTTTGTCGCTGGTGGGGCAGGGCGGGTCGCGGGGCGGCGGCGGCACTGATGTCACGGGCTGGGGGGCGGCACGGCCGGACAGCCCCGGCACCTCCTGACGCTGCCCGGGAGCCGCATCCCACCACCAGGGGAAGGATCCTCCGGGGCCATAAGAGCCCCAGGCTGCTTCCCAGGCGGCGGGAGCACTTCCGAGATGTTTCGGCGCTATTTTGTTCTGCTGGACGTTTTCCTCTAAATTAAAATAGACGTTGCAGGATTGGAGAATGGACAGAGAGCAGCCCTGGGGAGGAGCACATGGGGGTGTTGGTGGATGAGAAGCTCAGCGTGCCCCGGCCCCGTGCTCTGGCAGCCCAGAACCCCCCTGTGCTGGGCTGATCCCCCAGCGTGGGCAGCAGGGCAGGGGGGGATTCTGCCCCTGTGCCCTGCTCAGCTGAGACCCCACCAGCCCTGGGCTTCCAGCTCAGGAAGGATGTGGAGCTGCTGGAGCGAGCCCAGAGGAGACCACAGAGCTGCTCTGAGGGCTGGAGTCCCTCTGCTCTGGAGCCAGGCTGGGAGAGCTGGGGGTGTTTATGTGGAGAAGAGGATTCTCCAGGGAGGCCTTATTATAGCTTTTCCACAGATAAAAAGGAGTTTATAAGATTTCAGCAAGAATTGTTTTACAATATGGGTGGTAATGCCCTGACATGGGTTGCCCAGAGCAGCTGTGGCTGCCCCATCCCTGGAAGTGTCAAAGGCTAGGTTGGATGGGGCTTGGAGTAACCTGGGGTAGTGGAAGGTGTCCCTGGCAGGACAGGTGGGACAAGATGGGCTTTGAGGTCTCTTCCAACCCAGCCAAGGCTGGGATTATGAGTCTCTCATAACAAATTGCAGAGCAGGGGATGAGGAGAGTCTTTCTGGCAATGGCTCCCAGGGGAACCCACCATAACAGTGCTGCTCTGGGTGCAGGCACATGGGGTGGAGAAAAATGCACAGCCCCAAACTGCACGGGAAAGGCTGCAGAGGTGTTGGAAAACACTCCCAGCACAGCTGGAGGACAGGTGGGAGTCTGGCTCCCTGTGAAGGGAGAGCTCTGAGAAGCGAAGAGGCCAAAGCAGTGCAGGAGCAGAGACACCGGTGCCCTTCCCTGATGTCCCACACCCTCTGTACCCTCACATGTGTCCCTCTGAGTCCAAACACTCCCAGAACAGCCTACAGAAAGTGTGGCTGCAGGGCTGCAAAGCTGCTTTTCCCTTTTCCTGCATGTTTCTATACCAGGGCAGTACAGGAGCCCAGGAAGGCCCAGGACCTTGTGATGAACAATTCCAAGGCTCCAGGGGATGCTGTTTACACCCTGAAAGGCCAAGGGTGATCCATGTGTAGGCCCTGCAGCCTGAGCCACCCTGAATGCTCTGTCTGGTTGCTGCTCTGTGCTCAGAACCCTGCCAGGACGCCATATCCCAGCTGGAGTTTGGCTGTCCCCTCACGTGCTCATCCCTGCTGGATTTGCAGCTTGCTGGGGTGCGAACTCCCGTTCTCCGTCCCCTTGGGAAACAGTGTCCTGAATCTGTCCCCCTGTGGCACTCCCCCTGTGCCTGTGGAGGAGGGCAGGGACGGGAGTGGGACACCCTACCTGATCTCAGCATACCCACACACGGTCAGCAGTCAGGTGGCACCAGACAAGGAAAGGATCTTCCCTTTCTTAGGCATTTTTAGTGCCCTGGAAGATTCCAAGAAGATTCCATCCATCAGTGTTCTGTTCCCTGGACCTGGAGGTCAGCAAAAGGCTGCCACTTCCAGGAGCAGCTGCACAGGAAGCTCCTGGAGGGGAAGTCAGGAGAATGGAACTGTTTTACTGGAGGCTAAATGGCTTCCCACCCTGAGCTGCTGCCCTGGGAGCCCCTGGGGCATCTGTGCTCCATGAGGATCTGGCAGCCCTTGCAGCAGGTGAGGCTGGAGAGAAGCTGAATACTCCAGTGCTCCTGATGGCAGTGGCCATGGACAGGATTGCCGAGGGAGGCGAGGCAAAGGCTCCAATGGAATTTCTCTGGCCTGGGCTGGCCTTTTTCTCCTTGACAAATGGAAGAGGGTACTGAAGAACAGGCAGCTGACACGAGGAGCCTGATGGCCGCTCTCTGGGGCTTAGGGACCCTTCCTCCCACTCCTCTCCCAAGGCAGGGGGCAGGACTTCTGCTGGCAGGAGCTGGGGAGCCCAGGCTGCTGGAGCTGCTGGGATTGTGCAACTGAAATTGGCAGGAAGGGAGGAGGACTGGAAGGGCAGCAGGGAGCTGCTTCCTTTGGACCTGGAAAGCTTTGGCACCAGCTCCCACAGGAATTTTGCTGTGAACTCTGGGCTAAGAAATTCCTGGCACAACTGGAGGCCATTTCCTCTTGTCCCGTTGCCTCCCACATGGGAGAAGAGCCAGACCTCCACCTGGTTCCAGCTGCCTGTTGGGGAATTGTAGAAAATGAGAAGGTTCCCCCTGAGCCTCCTTTTCCTTCAAGCTGTATAGGAATGTGCCCTCTGTTGACAGAGTGACAAAACTATCCTTTGTCCCCTTAAAAAGGAAATAAGCCCAGAAGTTTCTCTCCTCAGTTAGGTGAAAAGGCATCTCATAGGACCTGGGGGACTTCACCTCACACTTAAGGATAGCTAATTGGACTGAAGTCAAAAAGTCCCGCCTGAGCAAAGAAAAAGAAGAGAACAAAGAAACTAATGGCTTTTGTGAGGTGCTTTTCCAGGGCAGGAGGGCCTCTTGCACCTGGATGGGTTTTTCTCTGTATAGAGTTTGTTATTTTGCCTTTTATTAAAACCTTTTTGTTTCCATCACTACCACAGAAGCCATCCTACTGATTTTATGCCTTCTAAGGTAGCTGAGCTATCCTTGGGTGTGAAACAGATCTCTAAGAGCTTATGAGACCTGGCTCGAGGAGACTCATATTTCAGAACTGAGCCCCCCCAGCTCCCCCAGTCACTCCTGGTGCTCCAGCCCCTTCCCCAGCTCTGTTCCCTTCCCTGGATATACTCCAGCCCCTCAGTGTCTCTCTTGCCATAAGGGCCCCCAAACTGCCCCCAGGACTGGAGGTGCCTCTGCAGTGCCAGCACAGAGGGATGGGCACTGGTCCTGCTGGCTACACCATGGCTGGTACAAGCCAGGATGTCACTGGTCTCCTTGCCCACTTGGGCACACTGACCACTCATGTTAAGCACTTGTCAACCTAAACATCACCCCCTGCAGCTGCTCCTGGTGGCCAGGGATCTCCCACAGGGATCCGTGAGGCCTTGTAGAGCATTAGACATATCCCAGAGCTGATGTCACCGCAGCATTTGGGAATGAGCATCCTTTCCCTGGGGGCTGGGAAGCCTCTGCCAGATGGTTCAGAGGCTGTGTCTGAGCCAGGGTGCAGGAGATGGTGCTGCAGATGCCAACCTGCAGCAGACTTGGGCAGACCTGCCTCCTCCAGCCTCCCTCCATCCCACAGGAGCAAGGCAGGGGCTGCCAGGTTTCAGAGGTTCTCCTACTCCTATTTCTTTTCTCCAGAGGAGGCAGAGCAAGTGGATTAAAAGCTGCCTGTCAGCTTCAGAAAGGATCCCTGTATCCCCCAATTCTACTGCTGGAAACGCCATCTCTGGTCTTTGCTCTGAGGAGGCCTGAAGGGGAGCAGGCTAGTGAAGGACCCCATTGCAGAGGGAGCGGGGCCCAGGCCTGGCCTCTTCCAGCACTGGCACAGGATGCCTTGTGAGGCAGAGAGACACTCTCGGCACCTTCAGGGAGTGCAGAGAGCCCAGAGCCATCCCAGCTCACCTCCCAGTGTCTCCCCAGTGGCAGAGTGGTGTCTCTTGGGCTCTGTAACCTGGGGCTGCCTGGGGCTGTTCCTCTGCCTCTCACCTGCTGCAGCCTTCCCATCTCTCGAACAGCACCCAGCAGAGCCCAGGGATGCAGGAGAGCAGAAGTTTTCTGTGCAGGGACTTATAGCCGGGGAGGGTCAGTCTCTTCTTCCAGGGAACAAGGGACAGGACAAGAGGAAGTGATCTCAAGTTTCCCCAGGGAAGGTTCAGGTTGGATATTAGAAAAAACTCAATGGTGCTTTGCAGCTGGGAAACTGCTCAGCACCTGCCAGCCGCGTCAGGGAGGAGGAAATGTCCTGCTTCCGAGCCAACAGCTGGGGTGAAAATGCTCTCCTCTGATAAATGTGGTTCATTAATTGTTCTAATTGTATCATTAACACACCCCTCCATCCCAAAGGTGACCCACCCCCCCCCCAAAGTGTGACCACCCCTCACTGGGGTGGTTTTTGTGACTATCTTTAAAAGCAAAGCATAATAATTTTACACATAAAGGCCTGCATGACTTGAGTCACTTAAGTTCCACCTAAACAGGAAGAAACTGTTGAGAATGGGGGGGGGGAAACTGAGGGAAGACTCCATAGTTACTGCTGGGCTCAGTCAACAGGTGAACCTGCCTTCTTTCCCTTCAAGACCTGTTGGGTAAGAACTGCACTCTGTGCACATTGAATGCTTTAACTGGGGATTAGATCTTGTCTGGGGATTGCTTTGAACATGTTTATGCAGTCAGATCCTATCAGTGACAAATCCTATCACTGACAGGTACTATCACGGACAATTCTCGAACTACAATCTGTCACAGTTTTATATCAGTAAAGGGAGTTATTCTGTGAACTCTGAGGGTGAGTCCTTCCCCAGCACCGGCCGTCACCAGCAGCAGGGAATATACTCAGTAAAAAGGAAGGGCCCCTGCGGAGTCAGAAAGTGGGAAGAGCTGCTGAGGGCTCTCCCTTATGCTGGAGCAGGTCAGTGGCACCACCAGGATCCAGCAGGATGGCCAGGGGAGGCTCCCCTCGACAGGACACTGACAGACTGCTCGGGCACAAAGGCTCAGCTCTCCTGGGGCACCGAGACAAATTAAACACTGAGGGACAAGTAACTCTCCCTACACTAACAGTATAGAAAATCCCTTTTCATGTGACAGATGTGGGTGTAGCACTCGGGGACATGGGTTAGCACTGAGCGTGGCAGCTCTGGAGGAATGGATGGACTTGACGGTCTCGGGGAGCTTTTCCAGCAGCAATGGCCTGTGATTCCACCATTCCCTGAGGCACAGCAGGCAGTGCCACGGCTCCCAAGCCAGCTCGAGTTGTACCGCAGCGGGATGTGGCATTGGGAAGGGCTGGCACCCTCTGCTCTGCATGGCTCAGCTTCCCCAGCCAGGCCTGATTCTACCGGGCAGTTTCACCCGGGGCAGGTTCATTTCCCGAAGGACTGAAGGGCCTGCTCGGCTTCAGAGCCTGCTCGGCACAGCAATATCTGCACAGGGCAGCTGAAACTGGCTGGGCTCTGCCTCAGGGGGCACTCGGTGCGAGAAACAGTTCACTCTTTAGAATATTTAAGAGTTTAATAATAGGGTAAAAAACAATAGTAGGATAACAGGATAAAAAAGGACAATATTCCCAGTGCTGGGGTGCTTTTGACAAATAGCCAAAGAGCATGCCAAAAAACTTAAAATCATGTTCTCTACAGAAGGTTACATTGCTGGGTTACCTGCATATTCATTAGCTTGTACATTATTTAAATATTCCCGAGAGCTTTTGATGTTGCAGGAGCTCTTCATGTTTAGGTTTCCCATCCTGACTTATCTGTATGACATTCTGAGATCAAGTTAACAAATTTTATTCCTTCCCGTAATTTCATCCCTGTTGTTTCACACTTTTCTGATAAGAGGAGTTACCAAGCTCTTCCCCAGGCTCCTCAGGTGCTGTGTCTTGTGTCCCTGTTATCACTTGCGTGGTGAGTCAGTGGATGGCCTTGCACTGTTCTTAGTTACACAAAAGCTTTTTCACATCTTAGGTTTTGCTAAGGTCTATACTACAACACGTTCATGACACTACTATTTCTATAAGTGATACCATAGATATCATATTCATTACACTACTATTTCTATGAGCAATACAGTACATATGCTGATGAATTATATTATATTAACAAGCAGCTAAAAAAAAGTTATAATTTGTACCATATCTAAATACTTATGGTCAATAACAACATGCAAAAGCTAATAGATAAATGTGAAAGCCAATATTATCTGGCCATTTTTAACACTCAGGAATGCTCACACTTGAAGGTCCAGCCAAAGAGTGACCTGGGGCAGTGAGATGGGACCAAAGGTGCCCAAAGCAGTGACCAAAACTAATCAAGGCATCAAAAACACTGTTTAGACCTCAAGCAAACCGGTGGTGTTCACTGAGGGGAAGGACTTGGGGGTACTGGTGCACGGGCAGTAGCAGCCTGTGGGCAGGGGGCTTACTTAGGGCGAAGCTCTGCCTTGGGAATCCCTGACTGATGGGATTTAGTGCAGAGCTTTCCAAAGAAAGCAGCTGTGCAGAAATTTGGGACAAACTCCGCCAGGTCCAGATTTCCCTACTGCCCATGGCATGGCCCATGCAGAGGCCTCTGTGCCCCTGCAGCCCATGGAGGGCACGGGGGACAGAGATCCACCTGCAGCCCCTGCAGGAGCCCTGCACACTGGAGCAGGGGGATGCCTGAGAGAGGCTTGAGCCCCTGGGAAGCCCCTGCTGTGCAAGGTCCTGGCAGGGGCCCATGGAGCCATGCAGAGAGGAGCCCTGCATGCTGAAGCAGGTTTGCTGCAAGGCCTTGGGAGCCCATGGGGGACCCAGGCTGGAGCAGGAGGGCCTGAAGGACTGATCTGAGGAAGAGTAACCCATGTGGCAGCCGGTTGCATGGAGCTGTTTCCCGTGGGATGGACTCCAGTTGGAGAAGTTCCTGGAGAACAGTCTCCTGTGGCAGGGACCCCATGCTGGAGCAGGGCAAGGACTCTGGCTCCTCTCCCTCAGCAGCAGCAGCAACAATGTGGGATGAACTGACCAAAACCCAAATTCCCATCTCCCTGTGCCACTGCAGGGGGATGAGGGAGACTTTGGGAAGGAGGGAGGGCTGGGGGAAAAGTGACTGTGAGATTTGTTTGGTTTCTCATGATCCTGCCCTGATGCTGGGTGTAGTCAATTCAATTGATATCCAAAAACGGAGGCAGTTTTGCCCATGATGCTGAAGGGGGAGGGATCTCTCCCTGTCCATATCTGAACCCAAGGACCCTTGGTTCTATTTTCTCTGCCCTGTCCAGATGCACAGGGCAGGGACAGAGCTGCTCTGGTGGTACCTGGTATCCAATCAGGGTCAACCCACTGCACACCTCCTGGCCTGCTAAGTCTGCAACCTCTCTGGGCAACCTGGCCCAGTGCCCAGCTGCACTTCAAGGCAAGATTTTGGCTCTGGGATCAGCCTTCCTCCCTGCAAGACCCACAGACTGGTAGAGTTTGATGAGCTGATTACTTCTGCTCTCTCCTCAGCCAGCCACAGGGAAAAGCTGGCGCTGGCCTTGCAGAAGGAAGGCTACATTCCCAAACTCTTAAAGCTTTTCCAAATCTGTGAGGGGTTACAGCTCAGACAGGCCTTGCAGCATTTGTCAGCCATTATGCAAGGAATTCTGCGGCTTGACCAAGCAGCTCTGCTGGAGGTGATGCTGTCCCAGGAGTGTATAATGGATGTGGTCAAATTCCTTGAGTATGGCCCCTCTTTGGCACAGCCCAAATGGCACCAGTAGCTCCTGCAGCGAACAACCAAGCTGAAGGAGCTTCTTCCCATGGGAGACCCTGAGCCCCGGCAAAAATTCCACCAGATCTACTGGGCACAGTATATTAAGGCCGCCATCTTGCCCAAGGCAGCTGGGCTAGGAGAGGGTTCTCTGCCCAGCCTCACCTCCTTCATCAGCTGCAAGAAAGAGATCTTCCATGTCTTGGAGGTAAGTGCTTTCTCACCTGCTCTCAATGGCTCGGGACCTGCAGCTGGAGTTGCCAAGGGATCACTGTTCCTCAGACATGCTGGCACGAGCACAGGATGGGAATGATCCCCCTTCTTTCTCCTCCCTTGGATTCTGTAGTTTAGAAAGGGAAGAGCTCGGGGAAGGATCTAGAGATTCCTGAATGGGCTGTCAAGAGTCTCAAGTCTTCTTCGCTTTGATGGCCAAGCAACAGACTGCTTTGGAGCTGGTTTGTGGGGGGAGCTGGGGAACAAGCAGCTTTTGGGACTCTCTCTCAGGGCCAGGTGCAATGTCTGTGGAACTCATTCTGAACCTGAGATGCCAAAGAGCAGGCTCAGGGAGAACACTGCCAGCGCTGCTTGCCACGGGAAGGAGTGACGAGAAATGCAGGGACAGAGAGGGGAGAAAGCGTCTAAAGCCTTGAGAGATGTTGATGATGGTGATTGTGTTCAGCCTGGTTTTCTTGTCCCTCTGGAGGCTTAAGCAATGGGAGAACTGAAATTCGTGGCCAGAAGGGAGCTCTGTCCTAGAGGTCCTGAAGTGTTTTTTGGGAGGAGAGGCTGTGACTGTACCAAGCCAAGGCTGGGGCAGAAATGCAGAGCAGATCATCTTCAAGGGGGGAGCTGGTTTGACTGTGAGGGAATGCAACCAGGCCATGGCTGCAGCCAGCTGGGAACCTGTTCATCTGCTCCACCTTGTCTGGGGGGCCTGAAAAGATGCTTTGCAGGGTTGCAGCTGCACAAGAAGGAAAGGGATCCCTGTGGGATGTTCTCAGGGCAGGGGGAATGGGGCAGGTGCCACATGGGACAAACTGTGTCTCAGCTGGCTCTTGTGAGCCTCCTCTGAGCTCAGCTTCCTCTGTGGCTCTCACCTTCTGCCTCTGCTTCTGCTGCACACAGACACTGCTGAAACAATGCCCTGGGAAGGAAGGATCCTACAGGATCTGTGTACTCTGGCATTGGCCTTTGTTGGGCAAGAGTGAATGGAGTTGGGCTTGAGGAAGTGTGGAATCCTTTCAAGATGAAAGTTCTGCCTTTCCAGAGGGCTCGTGTCAGTTGTGTTCCTTTTTTGTGTTCGGCAGAAAGACCAGAAATTTTGGTCAGAAGTTCTGGCCCAGTTAGCAGATGGAGCTACAGGTGACTACCAGTGATAGGAACTGATGAGTCAGAGCTCACGGGCTTGAAAGGAGAGGGAGGAAGCAGAGAAAGGGAAACTGCTCTTGAGGCCTTCTGCAGTCCTTGAGGCCTTTCTGGAACCCAGGAATCCTTGCCAGTGCAGCTCAATCTTTATTTCAATCCTCACTTAAAAAAATATTTCTGGCAATGTAAGCTCTGATGTCTTTGTTGTAAATCAGGATTTCCTTGTGTAGAAAGGACCAGCATGCAGCTGACATGCTCGACTTCAAGCTCTGCTTTCTTCCCAGAATGTTTCAGCATCCCAGAGAACTTTATTTCTGTATCACTGTCTTTCTGAGGTTAAGGCCAAGTGACAGATTTCTTCTTTCTCTGTGTGCTTCCTTTCCATGGCTTTGCTTTGTTGATGTTGGCAAAGCTTGGAGAAGACACTGTGAGAAGAAGACCACTCTCTAGGAAGGTCCAACCAGCATCCCAACTCTGCTAGAAATTGTAACCCTTTCCTCCTTTCAGAGAGCTGTCTTACTCCAAGACACCGGAAATTCTTTTTCCAATGCAACAGGTGAACTTTCTGAAGGACTTCTGTGCCTTCTCCCTCATGTTTCACCAGAAGGGAGGGGCATTTTTACAAAGCTTGGCCAAGCTGGGACTTCTTCCTGCTCTTGAAATTCTACTGGTAAGTGAAAACTTCCAGCTGCTCTTCCTTAAAGCAGGAAAGGCCAGAGCCACTGGCGCACTTGTTGGACCTGTTGAGCACGTGTGTGTCCCTCTGCTTGCACACCTTGGCTCTGCTGAGAGTGGAAGTGAATTGCACCAGCCCCAGTGCCAAAGCTCTCTCAGCTCTTGCAAGCACCTGCCTGGGTTGCCCTGATTCTTGTGACTCTGCACCATGGGCAAGTTCTGTGCTCAGTGCAGTCCTTAGGACAAGGCAGAGTTAAGATGGAAAGAGACTCTTTGTCACCGGGCAGCTGCATTGGTGTTGTTTCCCCAGGGCTGCTGTGCTTGTGCTTGGACCAGGGCCAGAGAAGTCTTTTTAGCTCCTCTGGAGCTGTTGGCTCATTCCTTCCCAGTAGATCCTGTCCTCCTGGCAGCAGCAGCAGATTTCTCTGTCCTGAGCAGCAGTGGGAAACCAGAATTTTGTCCCTCCTTTGGCTGGGGCAGCTCTTGCCACCTGACCATTGCAATCCAGGCTCAGTGCTGCTGTTCCTCACAAACATCAGATTCCAGGGGCTTTCTCTGCTGCAGGAACAACCTGGAAACTGAGCAGGGCACAGCACTGCCAGCAAAACATCTGTTCTGCCCTGCTAAACTTGGCAGCTTTAGGGGAAGGTTGAGCCCTCACAGCCCTGTGTGGGAGAAACACTAACATTCCCAGCAAGTTCAAGAACAACCTTTGACTCGCAAGCTTGAGGACATGAAGGCAGAATGAGACAAGTTTTTAACAACATCCAGGCAAAGGAAGGCCCATCACAAACTTTCCTTGGCAAACTTAAGCTTAACCACCTTTAACTTACCCCCACAACAAGACAGGGACTGGAGTTGTTTAGTCTGGCTTACAATCCATTTGGATGAGAAGTGAGGAGAAGAAAGAGACAGACTGATTTGTACAATTGGCCCATTGATACAAAAGGAATCAGTTGTAGTTAACAGGTACAGAAGATCAGTGTCTCAGCTCTTCCAGCCAGGAAGTGGCATGATGGGAATGGTTCCTGCTTAAATGAGGACTCACTGATTCCCAGAAAGCCTTGAGTCCCTTGTAAAGGAGGCAGAGATTGGGCAAAAGAGGTTGCTGGTTTATTGTTGCTTCTCTGAACTATATTACTGCATTTCTCAGAGAAACTTGGCAATGAAACCTACCCAAAACCTTTCACTCCATTTTCTTTGCAGCTTTACCTGATGAGAAACAGTAAACCTGATTTACCCTACCAAATTAATCTGTTTTTTTCTTAGGGAATGGATGATCTGCAAGTGGCATCTGCTGCCACAGGTATCTTGTCTTATCTTGTCGACTTTTGTCCATTCCTGGTCCAAGAATTTGTCATGCAAGAGGCCCAGCAAAGAGACCATGTAAGTAAAAGTGGTTTGGAGGTGCTTGGATAGTCCAGTCCAAGGGCAAATGGGAAACAAACCAGCCAAACAAAATGTCAATTTTTATACTTTATTTTAATTTTTATTAAAAGAAACAAACCAAACTGTTAGAAACCAGGAAACCCAATGCACTCTAATTATTTAGGGCTTTCTTTGTCTGTGTTTTTTGCAGGGTACCGACCTCATCTGTGCGCTCATGCAGCAGATGTTATGACATCATGCTATTGCATTTGGAAGAGCTGATCAGGTCATGGAGCTGTTGCAGACTCTGCTTGATCCAGAGAATCTGCTGACCACAGCTGATGTAAGGGAATGCAAAGGGCTGAAGACATGGGACTGTCTCAGCCCAGGGAAACCCTGATCTTCCCGAGTGCTCTTCTTGTGGAAACAGCATCCAAACAGGTTGTGCTTGGGCTCAGTGCTTCACTGCACTGTGTGCTCTGAGCCTAAATGGCAAGAAGCTCCAAGGCAGATGAAGTTTCCAGAACCTTTGGCTGAGGCCAGGGCTACGTCTGGGGCACTGTGCCCGCAGTCGTTGCCCCAAGCAGCGCTTCAGAGACACAGGGACACTGTCTAGCCAGAGCTCCTGCTGCCTGTGGGAGACATCCAGCAGCAGCAGAGTCCAGGAGAGGCCCTGGCACCCCCAATCCACAGGTTCATACCCTGGAAGGGACAGGAATACCTGGGAAAAGGTAGGCAGGTTGTCATGATGAAATGAATCCTTGGAGAGAACTTGAAGGACACTTTGCCAAGCCTTGGGAGTCACGGATGGATTGCTGTGAGAGATTAGTATCTCTGGTGGGGATTCTCTTGGGGATAGCAGGGTGGGCTGGAGGTCCCTCAGATTTCCTCCCAAAGAAAGAAATGGTACTTTGTGTAGGGGACACCTGAATGCTTCAGACCCCACCAGAAAGATACAGGCAAAGCTGTCGGAGCCAAGGGAATTCTTTGTAGGCCGTTTCTGCTTGTACTGCACTTTCTGATTGGAAAGGTCTCTGCCAAGGCCAAGATTTAATGAAGCCATTTTCTCCTTTAGGTATCCAAAATACCTGGATTTTTCAATTCCTTCTATGCCACTGTCCTCCCATTCTGATTGCACCGCTTCTGGCCAATGCAGCAACATTGCTGGGAAATAGCAAATGAGGATTTTTTCCTTGTTTTCCCCCTTGGAGGCTTGTAGTGTCTGGAAGGGACTGACAGGGGTGCTCCCAGCAATCAGCTGGTCAGGCCAGCTGGGAATGCACCTGAGAAAAATGGCTGCTCCCCGAGGACACGGCTTCTGCAGGCAGCACTTTTCAGCCCCTACTTGCCCCTCCCTGAAATGGCTTCAGGCTGTGCCTTGTGGCAGATGGACTGCCTGGAGGAGGGTTGTTCACGGTGGAGGAGTTGGACTTGTATCTTTTCTAAGATTTGCTTCAAGGGCCAAAAAAGTCACCACTGTGTGGGTTCTTTTGTTCTCCCCCAAAGTTCTGCCTCCTAAAGCAACCCAGGAAAGCCGAAGTCCACTAAAACCATGTCAGCAAGTGCAGAAGCACTTGAGCTGGGTGGATGGCACAGGACATTTCTTTCTTTTTTTTTTTTTTCTTTGTTGCTCATTGAAGGCATTACTTTTCCTGTAGATGATTATCAAACGGCACAACTCCTACTCTTAATTTTGGAGCTGTTGAGTTTTTGTGTGACAGCACAAGGAGCACATGAGGGGTTACATCCTCCACTGGGATTTGCTAAGAAGAGTCATGCTCTTGATCAATTCCCAACACACATTTCTGGCCTTGAGTGAGTAATCTTTGACATTTTCTTCTTCCAAGCTTAGCATGTCCTGGGTGGAAGGTGTTCCAGGAGACACTTCAACTCAAGATTCATAGGAAGGGATAGGAATGAACTTCTGGACTGCAGCCCTGGCCTGTGGCTCTGGAATCCTTGCATTTCTCTCTTCACAAAGATGTTCTGCACTTCCTGAGGAAGATCATTGCCCTGAAGGATGAGCTTTATACCCGTTCCATCACTCAGGGAAACCTCTTGGCACCCCTTGTGCAGGCTCTGCTGGACGGTGGAGCTACAGCCAACCTGCTCCACTGGGCTGTGTTGGAGCTCTTTGAATTCCTCAGACTGGTGAGTTCAGCAGCAGCTCCAGCTCGGACACGGCCGTGGCCTCTCAGCTCAACAGACCCAGTGCAGCCTCCCGCTTCAATGCAAATGTCACAAACAGCCTCGGACATGACTGACTCTGGTGTCCCTTGCCATGGGAAGAGGAATCCTCCTTTCCCGATTTCAGCTCTTGCCTTCGGGATCAATCTGAATTGCTTCACAATTGCACCGGACAAAAGTGTTTTGGCTCTGGCCAAGGAATCTGTTCCTTTGCAAAGGAAACTTGGAAGCTTTCTGAACTTTGGCCTGTGACCACTGGAGACTTGAGACCGTTTTGTTCCTCCGCAGGAAGACTGTAAGTCCCTGGTTGCCCACGTCATTGAGAACTTCTATCCTGTACTGGAGTGCATCACCTACGTGCAGACATTCCAGGGATTGCAAAGGAAATATGAGAGAGACAAGCACCAACAAATGCGGAGTGTGCACAGGTAGGCCCCAGTCTCTGTGCTGGGAGCCTGGCAGGGACTGCCTTATGGCAGCGCTGCCCCTTGATTTTCTCTTTGCCAGAGGGCAGCAGGAGCAGGTGGCTGGCACTGGCCTTGGCTTTCCTTCTGGAGCAAGAATGAAAGGATGAAAGGAAAGCTGCCTCTGGAGTAGAGCTGCTCTTGCTCAGGGCATTCCTTGCTCCTCTCCGAAAGCCCTGAGCTTCCCCAGAGCAGAATCTTGTTCTGTCCCTGCGAGGGAGGATTCAGCCTGCCTGGGCCTCAGCTAGTGCCTGCTAGTCTTACAGGGAGTACACAAGTGCCCATGGAGCTGGATTGCCTTCCCAAATGGGCCACACTCCCTCCAAACTCCGCAAGTCATTGCTGATCCTGGCTGAGTTGGAAGCAGCAGCAAAGCTGGAGTCACTTGGCCTGTCTCTGCAGAGTCCCATTCCTCTCGGGCAGAAGTGTAAGAGCCTCAGAGCAGAAAGAAAAAATGAGCTTCAATGCAGCCCAAGGGTGGGCAGCTCAGGCAGCACCAACGAGCTTCAAGGGCTCCTCTTCGCAAAAGGCAGCCCTGCAGGCACTGCTGAGGGCCCCCAAGGTGCGAGAACTGGGCCCAGCTGCTGCCCTGGCCAGGGACAGCAGAGCCGTCACGCGAGGGGCAGCACGGGCAGCAACAGCCTGGGGCTTGCAGCGGGGCTTAGTTAGGGCTCAAGTCACCCAAGCCCTGCCCAGGGACACCCTGACTGCTGAGGGGGAAGCCTGAAGAAAGGATGGGCTGGCCCTGGAGTCTACTGCTGACCTGGGGGCACAGTCTGGTCTTGCATCTTTGGCATCCTTGAACGGGGCCCACTCCTTGGCTCTTGCCCTGCCCACTGGCTGGTCTGGCTGGGGCATGGACAGAGATGGCATTTGGGTGTACAAAAATTGCACTTTTCTAAGTATTCTTTCAACAGGAGAATTTCCTTTTTTCTTTTCTCTATTTGGCAGAGACCTCAACCAGTGGAGTCTGCTGATGATCAACAGGAAGCAGTTCCAAAGAAAAGACTGCATCTGGCCTAAGGAAGGAAACCCACATTTTGGGGTTTTCAGACTAGGAACTGTTGGATGTTAAATAATTATAGTTTGTATTGGGTTTAGCTCTTGATTGTTAAAAGATTTGCTGTTTTCTGTGGATAGACAAGTTGGTAGAGTTTGTTCAAGAAGGAGAAGTTTGCTCTCTGTTCAAGTTCCCAATAAAATTGTTTGAGCTTGTTCAAAAATAGGTGTTAAGATTAATAGATTAAGGCTGAGCTGTTAAATTCAGGAATTGACATTGGACTCTGTAATTGCAGAAGATGTATTACTGATACATGTTATTGGGAAGTGTTCTATGAAACTCCAATGAGCATGTTTGCCTGGTTTCCTGGGAGTTCTTGGACAGTGCAGTCAGTCATGGAATGCCACGGGGAAAGGGGGACCTCTCCTGGTCTCATTTCTAGTCTCCTCACGCCAAACCAGGAGAGGATTACAAAAGATTTCTAGGAATCTTCAGTTGTTGGAGACAGCCCCAGCTTGGCATTTAAGGCAATTCCTTTTGCTTCAAGTTGTGTTTATAGCAAACTTGGACCTACAGGCTGGGACACTGCCCCAAATGTCTGTCAAATGATATAATCTTGTCTTCGTATGGACATGACAGCTTGACTCCAATGTGCTGTATCTTTCACAAAAACCAGAAACAATGGCACAGACTGCAGGGCTTTGGGGATGGCTGTTGGTGTGGTTCACAGCCAGTTCTCCAGAGATGTGGCTGTGCAAAACTTCTTGGCATTTGGTAGCTCACTCTGATGTCCAGGAGTCCTGGAAAGAAGCAGGAATCTCCACAACTACACCAGGGCCAAGTTCCTGTCACGACAAGTAAAGGCCTGGTTTCAAATGGCTGACAGGCCCAGCCAGGCAAGTTTTCACAGGAGCCTGCTCTTCTTGGCTCTGCAACCAGGGTGGGCTCTCTCCTGATCCTAAGGTTCAGGCAGGGAAGGGGCTCCCAGAACCTAAAGCTGAACCCAAAGTCACCAATGTGGCCGTGCCCATGGCTTCGGGCCAGGGCCCTGGCTCATGCCAGCCTGACTTCCAGTCCCAAGGAATTCCATTCTGGAAGCAAGAGGGGAAAAGCTCAGCAGCTGTAGGCCTGCTCCAGCACAGACCCAGCACGCTCATCCTCAGGAAGAACCAGTCCTGCTGGGAAGAGACAGGCTGGGGGATGAAGGCATCAAGAGCAGTCCTGAGGGGAGGGATTTGTGGATGCCTCGTGGGTGAGAGGTGGACATGGCCCATCCACATGTGCAGGCACCCAGAACCCCCTGTGTGCTGGGCTGATCCCCCAGCGTGGGCAGCAGGGCAGGGGGGAATTCTGCCCCTCTGACCCACTCAGGTGAGACCTCACCTGCAGAGATGCTTCTCACCCTGGGGCCTACCACAGGAAGAACATGAAGCTGTTAAAAATAGGTAAGAAACTACTGTAAAATAGTTGATAGTTGTTAAGCATGTACTGTTAGTTTGGTTATGGTAAAAGGGGTTTAAAGGGGTGTGCCCACGTGCGTCCAAAAGCCCTCCTTGAGGGCTGCCCCAGGCTAGCTCTTTGGCACAAGAGCCACAGCGAGAGGAGCACTCTCCTCACTTGCGCTTGCAAGGAGAGAGCCTTAGGCATGAATGCCTTGAAGGACTCTGGGCCGATGCCGACAGGAGTGAAGAAAGCAGGCTCTGACTTCTGGTGAAACAGGGTTTATTGGGAGGAGCACAAAGATGAAAAGTCCAGGGAGTCCAGATGCTAAAGGCAGTGGGAAGGGGCTTACAGCAAATTATAAAGGAGGGTGGCAACAGGGGTGGAGTCTGCCTTCCAACCAATGGAGGAGCAGGGCGGAGTGGAAAAGGAAAGACGGACACTGCTGAGGGACCAATGGGGAGTAACTAGGGGAGGGGCCTCAGCCCCTAAACCAATCACTCGATGCCCCAAAGAGAAGTTTCTGGATGGAGAGGATGGGTAGTGAGTGAGGGACAGGGCATGGGGTTAGACAAAACAAATGATACATTCGTAACTGGGGCAACCAGGGTTAGACAAAACAAAAGAAACATTCCTAACTGGGGCAACCAGGGTTAGATAAAACAAAAGAAACATTCCTAACTGGGGCAACCAGGGTTAGACAGAGAGACTGACAAGGATTGCAGGGGAGGAGACAACCTTGTTAAAACCACTGCATAACTAAAGGGGTGAGTGGAACAAACCAACTTACAATATACAACTTAGCATAACTAAAAACAAAACAACACAACAAAGGGGTAGTTGTAAGAAATACAGTACTCAACGTACCATTACACCTAAGTGCACCACCCCCCGGCGAAACGAGCCAGCCTGGGCAGAACTGTCATGGGCCAATCAAGCACCTTAAACCTTCACGCAAATGAAGGATCCAAACAGAAACCAATCCAGAGGGACAAAAAGCAGGATAAAAAGGGGGATTCTGACCCACTACACCTGTGCTGCTCCACCTGGAACATCGGGGACATTGCTGCTGAAGCAGCCCCAGCACCGGCGCCGCAGCATCCTCGATGGGATTGCTCCTGCCCGGCCCGCAGGCCCCCCTGCTTAGGCCTTTTTATTATAATAAATGCTAAAATCACTTTAGTACCAGGAGCGTGCTCTTGTTTTTAACAAAGCTGTTGCAGCAAGCCCAGAGGAGGCCACAGAGATGACTTACAGAATTAAGGAAAGGCTGAGAGAATTGGTGCTGTTCAGACAGGAATAGCAAAAGCCTTGTCGTGACCTAATTGCAACCTTCCAGTACCTGAACAGAACCAACAAGGAAGATGAAGGGAGACTATTTACAAGGTCCTGGAGTGACGGGACAAGGGGGAACAGTTTTAAACTGTAAGAGGAAAGATTTTAGTTTGGATATTGGGAATAAATTCCTCCCTGTAAGGGTGATGAGGCCCTAGCACAGGTTTGCCCAGAGAAGCTGTGGCTGCTCCATCTGTGGAAATGTTCAAGTGTCCATCCAGGCACGCTGGATGGGCCTTGGAGCAGCCTGGTCTAGTGGAAGGTGTCCCCTACACATGGCAGGGGGTGGAATGAAACAAGCTTTAAGATTCCTTCCAAATCAAACCATTCTGGGATTCCATGATTCTATCATATGAAGCATGGGAAGGTGATCGCCCACCCTACAACCCATCTCCTGCTCCCCAGGAGTGTGTGCAGAGAGATCCCAACCTGCAACAACCCACAGCTGAAAGCCTTTTTCAGCCAAGGAGAATTATTTGGTATTGACTTACTGTAAATAATTTGTCCTGTTGCTTTCACACCCACCTGAGAGGGACCAATCTGATTTTTATTTATGCCTCAGTATATGATATATTCTTATAGGGGTTGCGGATGTACTGACAGCCCTGTCCCCAGGAAGGCTTCACCTGGAGGCAATCAGAGCAGAAAAAGCCTCCATGATCAGGCTGTGAGTGGGCCCTCCACCCCCTGGCCCGTGGGGCAAATGCCCGCCAAAGCAGGCTGCGGTGGGAGCGTTAGCACATGGCAGCAGCAGCTAGCTGCGACACACCGGGAGCAGTTTCCTTTGGGTACCTTGGGTCTCGCCCGTAGGGTCCGCTCGGCCGCCTCTCCTGTTCCTCCCTGCGCTCCTGTTTCCCTGACTGCCCCGTCCTGTCCTGCTCGGCCGGTCCCGCCAGGCGGCTCGCCGCCGCGACGACCCAGCGTTCCGCTCCTCTCCCGACGGAGCGGGCGCCGTCTGCGCTCAGCCGCCGCTGCCGTGGTCCCGCAGCTCCCGGCCCGCAGCCGCCGCGCCCCGACCTGAGAACGCGCGGCTGCTCCAGGGCCGCGCCCGCGGCCACGGCAGCGCGCTGGTCGCGAAGGAAGGGGCGAAGCCCGCTGCTGTTTGGAACTCGCGCCCAGCCCGCCTCGGCGGCTACACAGACGCGCCGCGGCTCGCAGCACACACGCTCGGTCTGCCAAGCCAGGCTGACAGACAGCCGGAGCTCTTGTGGTGACGCTGTCCCTGTCTTCTCTTTCCTTCTCTGTCTCTCGTCTTCCTTCTCTGCTCTTTTTTTCCTATCCCACTTTAAGGGTAAGAACGCTCACCCTTTTTCATCAATAAACGGTTCTCAGATATGATATTGTTGCATTTGTGCTTTATTTTTGTCCGACAAATCTATCAAAAAGAATCCTTGCTGACTCCTTTTCAACAGCCGCTCTCCTTACTGCCTACTGACAGGAGCTCCACGCGGAACTCTGTCACCTGAAGCCCTCGTCCTCGTTGCTCTGATCTGAACCATTTCTGTTCCAGCAATTCCAAACTCCATGTTTGTGATTTTATATTGGCATGTCAACAATTATCTGGCCTTTCTATGAATATTGAACAGCCCTGTGGCTCCTAACTGTTCATTAGAGTGGGTCATGATATTTTGCACGCTGGGGATATCAGATACTCGGCTCCACAGCTCTTGGGGGGTTCCCCTGGAACCTTGCTGAGAACTGCTGCAGTTGTTTTAAGGCTAACGAGCAAATGCCATCTACTCTGGGGGACTTGTCACTGATCATTCAGCAGCGTAGCCGCCCTGAGATTCCTCCAGTGAACAATTTGAGGCAAATCATCCGTTCGGCAGCTGAGTACCGCAGAGCAACCTGACGGAGAGGGGCAGCCCCTTCACCGAGAACACTTGAGGTGCTGTGTGATGCTCAGCGGGACGGGACGGACGCGCAGCCACGAGAGGGGGCTCGGGGAAGGCGCAGCGAAGCCAAGGCAAAGGTCTCATGCCAAGCCTTGAGCGCGGCAGCAGGTGCAGCCCGAAGGGAGCGGCCGGGGGCGCTGTGCCGGAGGGAGCCCCGCAGGTCCCGCTCGCCTCCCGGGGACGCCCGGGCTCGGGGTTAACCAGGGCAAACCAGACATTGAAATACTAAATATATGCGATCACGCATGTTTGTCCCCCGCTATTTTCCCCAGGGATTCTTTAAATACATCTTTAAATGCCCAGAAAAATCAAAAATTCTTGTAATATTTCTTCTCCAATGTCTGTAACCTTGGACAAATCCTGTATTAGTGTGGCGGAAGAGTTGCACAAAATTCTGAGAAGCCTTCTTGCCTTCTGAGCTTTTCAAGGAGGATGAATTTGGTTTCATGAAGGTTTCAGAATTCCATACTTATTTTTTTCTTTATGTTCCTTATGCCAGGGTTAGAGAGTTTTCACGGACCTACTGATGATTATTGCTTAGTTCTTGCTTGCAAATCGACAGGTTCCGGCACTTCCTCAATAAAATCAGCCACTTTTGTGACTGGCAGCTGCTGAACCGAGCCGCTCTGGGAGCTCCGCACCCCTCTGTCATCCCGACGGCAGCGGGACATTTATCCCGAGGCTCCAGAGAAGAGAACGGAGCTGTGGCAGGGTCTGGAGCACCAGGAGCGCTGAGGGAGCTAGAAAGGCGCTCAGCCTGGAGGAGGCTCAGGGGGAATTTCTGGCTCTGCACAACTCCTGACAGGAGGGGGCAGCCTGGAGGAGTCGGGCTCTGCTCCCTGGGAACAGGGACAGGACAGAAGGAAACGGCATCAAGCTGTGCCAGGGGAAAGTTTCGGTTGGATATTAGTAAGAATTTCTTCCCCGAAGGGCGGTCAGGCGTTGGAAGGGGCTGGCCAGGGCAGTGGTGGAGTCTCCATCCCTGAAGGCACGACGTCTAAGGGACGACTGGACCTGGCACTCAGTTCTCTGGGCTGGGTGACCAGGTGGCGATCGGGCACAGGCTGGACCCGATGATCCCGCAGGTCCGTCCCACCCTCAGCGGTGCCGGGGCTCTGCGACTCCGGGGAGGGCGGGATCCGAGGAAGCCACAGCAATGGCGCCCGACCGCGCGCGAGGGCCGCCGGGAGTTGTAGTCCCGGTCGCGCCCAGGTGCGGCGCAGCGCGGGGGCCGCTGGGAGCCGCGGCCGCCCCGGGGCAGGTGCGGCGCCGCTCCCGCCCGAACTACATGTCCCGGGGTGCCGCGGGGCGCGCGCGGCGCGGGCGTGGCGGCGGCGGGGGCGTAGCGAAGATGGCGGCGGGGGCGCTGCGCCCCGCTCCGGGCTGAGCGCGGCGCGGCCCCGCGCGGCCCTCAGAGCGGCGGCGGCGATGTCCGAGCCGGAGCACCTGGGCGGGAAGCGGGCCGAGTCGGCACGGCTGCGGCGGGCCGAGCAGCTGCGGCGCTGGAAGGGCTCCCTGACCGAGCAGGAGCCGGTGGCGGCGGGGGGCGGCCGTGGCCGGCACCGCGGCGCGGGGGGGTCCCGCGTCCGCTTCGAGGAGGGTGCCGTGTTCCTGGCCGCCTGCTCCAGCGGCGACACCGAGGAGGTGAAGAGGCTGCTGGGCCGCGGCGCCCGCATCAACACCACCAATGTGGACGGGCTGACAGCCCTGCACCAGGTACCGGGGCCGGGGAGGCGGCCCGGCTGGGTGAGCCCTCGGTCAGCACCGGGCCGGGGGGCACAGCGGTACCTGCAGCCCCGGCCGGGGGTGTTGGTAAACAAAGGGTTCAGTACGCGTTGGTCCGAGCCCCGTGCGGTGCGTTCACCCCGTGTCAGAGAACAGACCGAGATGGCTCCAGCCGGGCAGTGGGATGTACCAACTTTTCACATGGTTATTAAGTAGGATAATTAGCAAAATAAAGCAGGGGTTTGCAGGGCTGCGGGCTTGACCAGGCAGCCAATTTATTATTTTTTTGAAAACTTAGGATTTGATGGGGGTCTGCTGAAGTGCCAGGAAGATTTCCTGGGAGGAGTGTGAATTTTGCAAGATCAGGGGTGTCTGGCTAATTCGTGTGTTGTGTTTTATCAGAGTTGCTTTGAAGCTCCCCAAACTGCTCCTTGGCAGGGAGCATAGAGTGGCCGCATGGCCGATAAGCAACATAGATTCTATTAATACTCATCCAAATGTGAAGATGGTACAAAGTGGTTGCAGGAATTGGCTGCAGAGCGGTAAAGCCTTGACTGTCAAGAAACATGTGCTGTGTTCCATCCGTAGCTTTTGCTGCTCTTCTATAAATGAGTAGTAATGCAGGGGAACATGCAAAATTGCCTCCGCAGAATATTGGAAAACCTGTTGCTGTCCAAGACTGATTGAGGATTTAGCAGGGTGTGTGAAATCAGTGTCCCAGATTGGTGCATCTGGTCAGCGAAATGAATCTGATTTGGATCCAGGCCAGCTTTACAAAAAAACATTTCTTAGCTCAAGATAGTGTAGATTAAGCATGTAGTGTAGCAACAGGAGTGGGGAAAAAAGCACAGTTTAGGAATAACATCTGGAACTAATGTGTTTGTAAAGAATAATGTGTTAATAGCACAAATAGCAGGATAGTTCTTGAGTTAATCAGGATTTCTTCTTTGCTGGGCTGAAGTTACGGAAGCATTTGGGACATGTACAAGGTGGTTCAGGGGCTTTGCTGGCTCCCGGCTGTCAGGGAGCAAGGGGCAGGGAGATGTATTCATTTTGGTTTAGCCTTCCAAAAATAAGTAGTGAAGTAAAGAGCACGCACGCTTACAGACTGTCAGGTTGAATAGGACTTCAGCTGGCAAAGCAGTGACCTTTGTAATGGCCTTTTTCTTGCTTATTTGTGGAGTTTGGTATAGCAATAACAAATAAATTGCCCTGCGTTAGTAGCCTCCAGTACAGCACGTGTACATTTATTATCAGGTAAATAAGTAGTCCTGTGGACACTGGTAAAAACCAGCCACTGAAAAGCTGATTATTCAAAGCATTTTGACAGCCAAGAAGGTCGAATTTAAGGTGGATATATGGTAGAGATGGGATGAGGGGTTTCCAGCCAGGATGGATTGTGATCCCCTCAGGAGGGCCTGGCTCTCCTGCTGCTGTGGGTACTGTGAGGTGTCTGGTGAAGTGTGCTGGACTCTGATGGCAGGCAGTGAGCTCAGCAAGGTCACACTCTTGGAGACCATGGCAGGCCATGTATTGACAGGCAGGCTGCAAATTGAATTCTGTATACGTAAAGGATACAGAATTGTATCATATGTGCCTTAGGAGCACAGTGTCAGGTGACACTGACCAGTAACACCTAGGGCTTGATACTTGGAAGAGCTTGGATGAGTGAGTGGTGGAGCAGATGCTGGCAGTACCAGCCAGCTGCTTACGTGAAGTGTTTCTTCATAAACTTGACATAAAGGGAGGGTGACCTTACTGCGATTGGAATAAAAACTTTGTTCCAACATCCCATGGATGTAATAACAGTTTTGCTGAGGAGTGACAAGATGTTCTTGCACATCCAAATGGAACAAACACTGTTTTGTTAAAGGTTTTGCTGTGCATGTGTATCCTGAGTCTGTAAATCTCTATCAGATGAAAATGTTTATTAGCATGGTCGGGGAGGTTGTTATGAGTTTCTTTCTCTGAACCTCTCCAAAATAGATTTGTTTTCTTGTTGCTTGGAGAATAATGCTGCCTATGGTAAAGCATCAGCCAAGGCCAGTTAGGCTGGGGATCCCCAGAGCACTGGTTGACAGCTGGAATGATGTAGTACATGTGAGGATATTTAAATAACTTCTCTTAGTACTAGAAACACAATGTTACATTACAGGGCAGATGGTAGTGACAGTCTGCCCTTGTTTAATACCTGTGCAACCAAATGACCACTCAATGTAGAAGGAAATCCTACACATTGAAAAGAGCTGTCTTTATTGACAGAAAGATCAGGTAAAATATTTTTCTTTGGTTAAAGAATTTAATACATGAGACTTGCTCTGGATGAGCTATCAGGTATTTTTAGCTAATGGAAGGGTTAACCAAGTCAATTGACTTAATTTGTCAGAGTCGGCAGCTGCTCCCACAAAGCCTAAGACCAATCTTACAAATCAGGTTAGTTTGTTTGAAGTGCAGGGTGGCCCCAAATATTGTGTGTGTTCATAAAGGTAAAATTACACTTGCTCTGGTATCTGGGCCACTGTGGCTAAGACCCATTGTGTACTTGCTGTGTGAGAAGCTGGCTTGGCTATTTATAGCCACAAAGCTATATTTTGAAAATAACCTTTTAAATTACAAGTGATGTTTCTGAGCCTGCAGCCTGTGTCACTGCCCTCTTTGGAAGCATCAGGTGCCACACAGACCTGCACTACAGACCGTGTCTGGAACCTGTAGGGTGGCTTCAACTGTACTTTGTCTACCTCAGTGCCTGCAGAACGTTGCTGGAGGAACATCAGTCCTGTATTTTCAGTTATTAACTTAATTATATTCACTGAATTATTTTTGACAATGGTTTTGTGTCTAATGCAGAATGGAAAGGGAGATATAAGTTAAATGTGAGTGAACATTTAGAAATCATCAAGAAAACTGCTACCTGTTGGTGAAATGAGCTATTGGTAGCAGTTGTACTTCTCTGGTGTTTGCAGGTGATGGGAAATGGGTATAAACTGCTCCTCTGTCTCCCAGGTGACAGATAAAACCAAAGAGTAAACTCATATGAAAATTGAGTCTTAAGGGAAAAATATTCTGCTGCTTCTGGTTGGGAAAGCATCTCCCAATGTAATAATAGCAATGCTTGTTTGTCTTCAAGGACTGGTTCACAAAGGATGGCAGCAAAGATTGTTTATCCTCTGTCTGCCCTTTGATGATTTACTCTCTGTTTCCCTTTGGCCTGTTCCAAGGAGAAGTGAGTTGCTCATGAAATAACTCCTGTGTCATTTACAGTACTCTGCAGTACCTTGGTGCTTGCTGTTGACTTTGTTTTCAGGTGCTGGGTGCCTGTGATAATTCAGGAGCTGCTTCCTGAATAGTCAGGTACTTTGTGCGGTAACTCTGGGTTAGGTGGAGGCTGTTTGTTGTTCTCAGTTTGTTATTCCTCCTTCTGAGCCAGAGTTATAAAACTGCAGGCATGTCTGGTTGCTCCTCAGAGCTTTATAAGGTGGCATCTGTGTCAAAAGGTTTGGGCAATTTTCAGTTGCTGCTCAGCAAGTTTGCAATTTTCTCATACAGGTTGTGTGCAGCCATAACAAAGCAGGAAGCAGCAGAATTTTTGGACAGTCCAGAAACCAGACAGAGATATTAAGAGAGCACTCTGCCCATCACAGCAGTCTGGAGACTTGGAAGAGTCACTGAGGTGCTAACATTGGAACAAAATCTGGAGACTGAGCAGGGAAGGAGGAAAGGATTTCCCCACCACTTCCATGTTCAGCACTCCTCCATATCCCTAGGTGCCACAACTACACACTTTCAGAACACTTTCAGGGATGGTGACTCCATTATGTCACTGGGCAACCTTTGCCAGGGCCTGACCACCCTTTTGGCAAGGACTTTTCCATAAGATTCAACCTAAACCTCCCCTGGCACAGCTTGAGGCTGTTCTCTCTCCTCCTGTCCTTGTTCCCTGGGAGCAGAGCCCCACCTCCCCCAGGTGCCCCCTCCTGTCAGGAGTTGTGCAGAGTCAGAAGGTCCCCCCTGAACCTCCTTTTCTCCAGGCTGAGCCCTTTCCCAGCTCCCTCAGCTGCTCCTGCTGCTCCAGCCCATTCCTCAGCTCCCTTCCCTTCTCTGGACACAAAATTTCTTAATCATCCAAAGGCAGCAGCCAGTCTGTGCCTTGAAAGGTGAGGAGGTAACACAACTTACAGTGGCTTAATAACTCTGGAATGAATGTTCAGGTGCCCCATCTTTGGGGCATCACAGCTGTGTTTTAAGGTAGTTCAGCTTCTGATCTTTAAGTTGGTGATGATAGCATCATAAATCAGGCTGCATTTTTTAAGATTGGGTGGCTGCATTGCCTAAAAATACATTCATTCCTGGAATAGAAGGTTATCTAGGGAGAGTCATACCTTTCCCACTGTGCTGTGCAGAGTTCCTTTCTGAAGGTGTTCTTCTGCCAGGAAAAATAAAAGTTGCAATCTTCTTGTGCTGCATGTAACACTGCTTGTCAAAGTGAAATACACCACTGTCAAATACAGGGTTTATTGCTGGGGTGAGTGTAATGGGGTTTTTGGGTTCCAGTTATAAATAGGAATTTAGTAGCATGTACCATCCCACAGGGCTCAGAATAAAGTGAGATAGCTTGGAAAATGCCTACAATACACAAGGAATTTATGAAACAAAATAGTTAAAATCTGAAGTGCTGTTTTATCAGCCTCATGCTTTTATTTTCTTCCTTTTGGCTTACTCAGTCCCTGTTTTGCCTTGATGTTTTCATCAAGGGTTCAATTGTCTTTCCCTTGCATCTCTATTTCCAAGCAATCTCCTGAGTGGGCAGAATTAACTGTAGACTACACAAACTAACCTTGAGCTGCAGTTAGAGCCTGGGACAGCTGCTGCTCCTGGCAGCAGGGCAGGAAAACCTTCCCCTGGTTTGGTTTGGGGCACTTTCCACTGGTTGGTTTGGCTTCTGGAAACCGAAGACAACCACATCATTTACTCAGTACTGGGTGCCTGGGAGGAAACTGCATTTTAGTAAGTAGATGGGTATTTGGGAGGGGAAATGTGCATCTTCATTGCTTCCTTCCTCAGCCTTTGTTTATCTTACCCAGTGGTTCCATGCATCAGGCTCTGCTGCTCCCCATAAACACTAAGCAAGGGAGCCGGTGGGATTTTCAGCAACAGCTTACTTCATGGCAGCAGCTGCAAGTGCTGACCCTGGTCCCTTAGTGCTGCCTGTGGAAAAGTTCTCATCTCCACTAGAGCTGTTGGGCAGTCTGGAGTTCTGGCCTCATGTGGAAAGCTCATTTGGAAAGCAAAGGTATTTTAGGGAAAGCTTGTTATGCCTAATGTGTGCTGAAAGCTTTCTGACTTGTGCAGATGAAATTCTTGAGCCTGCATCAGAGATGGAGACAAGTTTTCCATGCTGCATACTTGTCTGAATCAACATGCCTTGATAAGATTGAAAGCCAGCTCAGCAGAAATGCAGGAATTAGCAATGAATGCAGTGCCTGGACAGTCCCTGCTCCAGCAGCACAGGGTACTTCAGCTCCTGCTGGCATGGCTGGAAATGTTCAGTGTTTCTGCTCAAACATTCAGTACATTTATGTGCAGAACTCTCAGCTGTAACCTAGATGAAGCTCCCATCATCCTGGCATTATTTTTTGCAATTTATAATGTCTTTTGCTTATTTTAATGGGGAGTGTTTGGGCTGGGATCTGTTTCTATTTCATACAGTTTTAGAGATTTAGGATTCAGACTAGGTACTGTGGGGTTGTGAGACATCACAAGTGCTGTGCTTTGTAATATACAGAGATAATATTAACTGACTAATATTAAAATATAGGACTTCTGAATTGGTATGCTGGCTCCCAGTTGAGGATTATTATATACCATAAGTCAGAAAGGCCTGTCAGACTATGCATATTAGAGCAATCAGTTTTAAGAACGTTGGGAGAGGGGAATATTATGTAAGTGGTTGTATAAATTGGTATTTTATTCTTTCTAACTTTTGAATACAAATGAGGACAGGTGGAGCATTAAATATTCTGAAACATAGTTTTAAAAAAAAAAATGTGTTTGTGCAGAGGGCTGGGGTAAAGAATGAAGGAGAAACCCAGAGCCTTTCAGGGGAATGGCAGCCCCTGCTATGCAGTGACAGGATCCCCAGCTGAGTGAACCTTTTGACCTAGTGATGATGGTATGGCCCCAGCACGGTGAGAGTGCCCAGTATAAATCCTGGGATCTGAGTCTGCAGTTTATTTTCAGCTGTCCTTCTAAAGGGAGGTGCCACAGCTGTCCCTGCAATCTCCTTTCTTGGGCTGCAGCAAACTGATCTGCACGGGGAGGAAAGGTGCAGCTTGCCCGAGGAGCTGGGCCTTGTGCCTTAGCAGGAAAACTTCACTTGCTAAAAATTTTGAGACCGGATTGGACAGGGCTTTGAGCAGCCTGGTCTAGTGGAAGGTGTTCCTGTCCATGGCAGGGCATTCAGTGAGATGGACTTTAAGGTCCCTTCCAACCCACGCCAGTTTGTGATTATGTGAAGGAACAATTTAGTGGCGATTTAGGTGCCGGTTTTCATGGGGCTCACTTGAGCATGAATGGACTTAAGAACAAGCTCATGGTGAGTATAGTCTGTCTAGGCCTGTGCAGAGATGTTTCAAGGTGCTGTGAGCTTAAAATGGAAGCAGTGGAACCCAGAGTATGGCTGTGAGATGAAGCTCCAACCTGCACAGCTTCAGGGAGCCAAATTTTATTTCTTCCATCCACTCCTGAGATGTCCCTCCTCTCACTGTAGTGAAACACGACCTTTCTTAAATACCTAATTCTTCAAATGTTTTTCAGAGGAAATTTGCTTTTCTGCATTTCCAAGCTAATGAGCACAATACGACACATTGCTAACGCCAGATCCAGGGAGTCAGGTTTCTCTTTTTGCATCAAGCTGTTGACAATCAAGGACATCAGAATTCCTGATGTAGACACCTATGTAATTTTTCATGTCAGTTTTCATTCATAATAACTATAATGTGCAGTGCTTACAGGTGATCAGTATTTTAGAGAATAAATCTGTGTTCTCTTGTTAAATATTTTCCTGTTAAACAAATTTTGGAAAAATCAGTCTCCTTCCAGCTTTAAACTCTATAGTCTTTAAATATAGTCTTTGCTGCTCTGAAAACAACCAAAACAACTGAAAATTCACACTTTAAGAGTAAATGGTATGGTTTATTTTTCTTTAATGCTGATTTGTTTGGGATTTTTGTAGCTTGTTTCCTGTGGCTGGACAAAACAGAACACTCTTAACTTCTAGGAGTTTCACTGGAAATATTTCTATAATACAATAAGCTGACCTTGCAGAGGGACACAAGCAGCTTCAGCATTGCTTTTCCAGCATTCAGCCTTGCTCATAAATCTTTGTGAGATGTACAGAATGCAGAGTGACCACCTGCCATTAGCTTTTTATGTGTCACTGCCTTTTCAGGGTAAAACTAAACCTGGTCCCTGTCTGATCTCCTGAGCCAGAGCATTGATTTGCCACAGTGATTGCTCATCATCCATTTCTGGAATCTCTCTGAAGCCACCTCCTATTTATAATTTGTCATTCCCTGCTGTATCAGTTAATGTGATTTTGTATCAAAGACTGATGGGTTTTTACATCTGCAATGGTGGGATAGCAGCAAGTCCTAGTCCAGGCTTGTCTAAACACAAGTGCTGGCTTAGTGAGGGGCTCTAGCAGAGAGGTGACTGTGTGTGGGCTCTGCCCATACCTGGCTAATGTCTGTTTAGTTTGGACTTGTAAATAGAGTAGCATCACCCAGAGGAATGTAAACTAGCATGAAGCTGGTAGGGCCTGCATAGGGAGCTGCTCCCAATTCACCACATGGGCTTTGTGCTTGAATTGAAGCATCCAGAAGTGCTGCTGGTTTCATTCTGAAGTCAAAGTATGAAGCATCTTCATCTTCCAGGATTTCAATTCATATGGATTGTCAGCCTTACCCAAAGCAGCTATTAGTTATGAATTATCTCAAATGACAATTATAAAAAGCAGGAACTTTATTTAAAAAGTGGCTTTTTACACAGGCAGGTAGCAATAGGACAGGGGGAAACAGTTTTAAGCTAAAAGGGAAGAGGTTTAGATTGGCTATTGGGAAAAAAGTCTTCCCTGTGAAGGTGGGGAGGCCTTGGCACAGGCTGCCCAAAGAAGCTGTGGTTGCCCCACTCCTGGAAGTGTCCATGGCCAGGTTGGACAGGGCTTGGAGCCACCTAATGGAAGGTGTCCCTGCCCATGGCAGGGAATGGAACTGGATGAACTTTAAGTTCCTTTCAAACCCAAACCAGCCTGGGATTCTGTGATCTCTGACAATTTGATACTTTATGTGAGACATGTAAACAGAGATTTCCCCTGTAGAAGATCGGTGGAACAGGGGAGCTCTCACCCAGCTGGCTGTGAGTGCTGTGGCTTGCTTTAATTGTTTTGGTATACCCAAATATATATGTGCATGTATATATTTATATCATTGCTCTGAGTTACATTTTTAGCAGAGACCCTGCTTGTGCCAACAGAAATAATCAGAATATTTATCTTAAATACTGTTGTGGTACTGGAGGATGAAATGTTCTAAATTTTTATCTAACAAGCCATTTTTTCTACCCCATTTGCTCTGTGGTTTCTGTAAGTGAGATGGCACACTCAGCGTAGACAGCTTTGGTGTTTTTGTGGATAGCACCTAAATCTGAGCAACTGGTTACATTAGCAGAACAAATACATGTGCAGGAAGAGGTGCACATCCTGAGCCTGGGTAGGAGTCTGACTGCACCTGTGATACACTTCACGCTTGCCAACTGTGTGATTTAATTTTTTTTTTCAAGTGCTGTGAACATGCCAGTAGTAGTTTCTGCGATAGTGAACCCTAGGCCCTTACTTGAGCCTTTTAATGAATATCACAAGTGACGTTGGTATAACTGACGTGTTGTCTTAATGTGATCATTTGTGTTACCAAAAAATATTCCGCTGGCCAAGGTGCTTTCAAAGCAACTTGATGGCAGTGACATGCTACGTTCTAGCCTATTACCAGATCATCTTCCATTTTTTATGCAAGATGTGCGTTTAAAGAGTCTGCAGCAAATATTTCAAGCAGAATTATGAGTTCTGGGCTGAGTTAGCTCTCTAGAACAGAGATAGAAAGAGCTGCTGACTTGCTTCCAAAGGAGACAGTGACTGGGTTAAACCTTCAAAGCTGGTTCCATCACTTAATGCTGGCTTTCAGTTCTTCCCTGGCTTCATGCTCCTTCCCTGTGTTCTCAGGAAGCCGACTGATCTGCTCCGTGCTTCAGCCAGCTTGACTTAGTGTGGGCTGATGTTCTCATCATACCCTTTTAGGGGATTCTCTGTACCCTGCAAGGCTTTGAAAGGTAGAAGTTGTATTCAAAGGGACTCTTTCAAAGGCTTTTAAGAGGCAGAAAGTCTCTGTTGAGTTGCAGAGTCTTCCAGACAGTTGTATGGATGGTCTGTAGAAGCAGTTTATTGTGGCTGGCTGGCCTCTGTCCCTTTGTTCTCCCTGAGAGCTTGGCAGGTTGTTTGCTGCAGAGCTGCTTTACAGCCAGCTGCCCCAGTCTGTGCTGGTGCGAGAGCTTGTTCTGTCCCGGGGCAGGACACTGTGTGCCTCTGTTCATAAACCTCCATCAGTCCCTTTGTCCAGTTTATGTAGGTCCCTCTGAGAAAGCTCTCCTGCCCCAGCCATGCCAGCAGTTTGATATCATCTGCAGACTTGGTGAGAGTGTTCTCTGTCCCCTAATTGGTGTTAATCGAGTTTGTTAATGAAGACATGGATTTGTATTGAACCCATATTAGTCCTGAGGGATGCTGCTGGTAATCAGCTGCTGGCTGGACTTTGTACAGTTTATGTGCCTGATATTCTCGCCAACATCAGTCATCTGCTTCTGCAATCCATCTCCTGCCTGTTGAAAACACTGGCAGAGACAGTGTCAGAGGTGTACCACACTTGCTCTCCCATCTTCCACACAGGCAGCTTGGAAGACAATCAAGTTAGGCAAGATTTGCCACTGGTAAATCCATGCTGGCTGTTCCACCTCCTGCTGGAAATGGCTTTCAGGAAGATTTATTACACAGCCTTTCCAGGGGCTACGGTGAGACTGAGATGTCTGATGTTCCCTGGATCCTTCTGACATGGTAGGGTGATGTTTGCGTGTCATCAAGTCTTCCTTTGTCACCATGACATTTGAAAGTTGACAGTGATTTGCAGTGACATCAGTCATCTCCCTCTAAAGCCATGTCTGCTTCCCACCTGGTCTCAAAAGTGGTCCGTGGTCACTCTTTCGCCCTCCTTCCCTGGTCGGGGCTCTGGTGCTGTACATTGGAGCTAACAGGACAAGTCTGTGCTTCCTGGAACCTGCACTTTGTCCATTCCCTCGAGCACGTGTCCATCTTGTTGGATCAGGGCTGTGTCTGGAGTGCTGCTGGAGTTGTGGGCCTGCAGGAAGCTTCAGCTATACTTGCCTCTGACTCTTTGCAGTGACTGTAAGACATTCCTAGAATCACAAAACTATGGAATGGTTTGGGTTGGAGCAGCCCTTAAAGATGGTCTTGTTCCAGCTATGGCAGGGACATTTTCCACTAAACCAGGTTGTTCAAAGTCCTGTCCAACCTGGCCTTGGACACTTGCAGGGTTGGAATACTCCTGTGAGCACAAACAAACCATTTGTAGGGCATTTTCCTGATTTCCTTATCTCCCTGATTTTCCCCTTCACCAGTCCTGCCCTGCCTCTCCCCCCACTGTCCCAAAATGTAAGTTTCATGGTGAAGTCCCTGCCAGGAGGGAAATAGGAGATGTTCTTTCCACTTGACTTGTCTCCTCGTTCTTCAGCATGCAGTCCTGCAGGAACACAGCCAGTGAGCAGTTGCTGTTGTGTCATACCTGTGCCTTCCCCACTTTTTGGTGCAAACTTGCACAGTGACTTCACCATCAGTTCCAAATGGCTTGTCTGTCAGCTGTGATTCAGTTCTAAGGCATGTTGTGACCTCTGTTCTTCAGGGGCAGACACGCAATCAGAAGTGCTGCTACGTCATGTCTCCCAAGAGAGATGATGACTGTAGATTTCTGCTTTCTGCTACCACTTTGGTAAATGTTTCTTCCCCGTCCTGCAGCACAGACATCAGTGGCTCCTAAGGTTGGATGTATTCTCTTATAGAACTTGGCTGTCTTAATTTTATTAATGGGCTTAGTAATTCCTTCCAGTTGCTGAGGAATGCTTCTCACTGCTACAGTGTGCTGACACTGTAGGAAATGCTATAAAGCTGAACAGACATTTTTGGTTCCTGAGCCCACTTTAGTGGAGCCCTTTCTACTCTCAGTCCAGCTACCAATTTAATCACTACTGCACTTCAGATATTAAGTGTTGCTCAGTGCTGTCTGAATATGGGAAGGGAGTGCAGGAGGCACCAGGTAGGGGCTGGGCTCTGGGAGGATGCACTGTGAGCAATAGCTGCTCAAGACTGAATAGCCATAAGTCAGCAGGCTCAGCTTGGTCCTTGCTAAAAGAATGTCTCAGTCCCACTTGCTTAACCTCAGCATTCCATGAGCTTGTCACAAGTCAGTCCCATGTGCCCAGCTGACACATGTGCCACCCTGGGGGGCTGGGTTTGAGTAGCTTTGAGTGCCAAAGCTTTGTGCAGGCAAAGCCTTGCTTCTGCCAGCAGGTGAGGAAACTGGGCTGGTGGGTGGGAGTCAGTGGCACCTGTGGTTTGGAGACCAGCAAGCAGGGCAGTTAGGGGAGAGCAGGGCTTGGCAGCTGCAGTCCCTCTCTTGGACTAAGTGGAATAACCTCTGACTAGGAGGGGAAGGAACCAGTGAGGATAACTGCCCTGTTTGACAGCTTGTGGCTCTGTGTTCTTTTGGATAGTCCTGGGTGGGACTGTTTGTTTGCTGTTCCTGGGCAGTTCCACCATGTGTTGGCTGCTCTGCATCCCCAGGTGCTACTCCAGGGCTACCCAGGTGCTTTCTGGACCAAAGTGCTGCTCTGAGGCTTCAGACTTGCCTGGAGCTGTTGAGCTTGTGCCAGGACATATGTCACTTGCCTACCACTGGTAGGCAACTACTACTTGAACTGCCATTTGTTTCCCAGACCCTCTAGTAACTTAATCTCATTAATTCAGTGAAGAGCTGAAAGGCAGTCGAGTTCCTGCCAGGTCCTCAGAGGTCCACTTTTCATCCAGGTGCCCTGGGGCCAGGAAGGCCAGTGGTGTCCTGGAGTGCACTGGGATGAGCATTCCCAGCAGGAATCAGGGAGGGATCCTGCCCCTCTGCCCAGCCCTGGTGAGGTACATCTGGGGTGCTGTGTCCAGGTCTGGACTCCTCAGGACAGGACTTCCTTCCTCAGGAGGGTCCTGGAGCGAGGCCAGCAGAGGCTGTGGAGATGAGCAAGGGCCTGGAGCATCTCCCTGCCAAGGAAAGGCTGAGGGAGCTGGGGCTGTTCAGCTTCGAGAGGAGACAGCTGAGATGGGATCTCATTCCTGTCAGTGTCTGCAGGGAGGGTCAGAGCAGGGCCTAGGCTCTGCTCCCTGGGACCCAGCACTGGCACAAGAGGAATGGACAGGGGCTGATACCCAGGAAGTTCCACCTGGATATGAGGCAGAAGTTCTTCCCTGTGCAGTGACTGAGCCATGAACAGGCTGACCAGAGAGGGTGTGGAGTCCCCCTCACTGGGGATATCTTAGACCCATCCTAGGTCTAATAATCCTGGGCCATGTGCTCTGGGATGACTGCTTGAGCAGGGGGTGGGACCAGATGAGCCACTGGTGTCCTTTCCAACCGGAGGCATCCTGTGATTCTGCGATCCCCAGTGCGGTCTGAGCTGCACCCAAAATACTGCTGTAGACAGAGGCACTCAGGTATTGGTGTTCAGCCCTCTGTGCAAAGGCGCTGGGCATGAACTTTCCAAATTTCAGGTTAGATCACCCACACCTCTCCTGGGGTTTGCACCCCTTCCCTGTTCCCATACATGTGGATCTGGAGGGTGGGGTGTAAGGGGAGAGGTGGGTACGTGAGGATGAGCATATTTGCTGCAGACAAATAGTACTTCTGCAAACATCTACGTACTGGATCTAGGAAACAGGACTTCCAATGAAGAAAATAGAAAAGTGATGATCTAGAAGAATTTAAATCCTAATTATTTCAAAATGGAAAGAATGATATATTGTTCTTTGTGACATATCATCTCTTATATGTTGTGGCCTGTGTGCATTCTCTTTTCTATCATAAATCACTATAATAGGTAAATGCTCTATTCAGGGAGCACACAGTGTCTGGTTTTGGGGGGGGTTTTTTGAGTGTATTGGGAGAATCTGAGTCTTGGATACGGTTCAGCAAAATAGTTTCAAATGACAAATCTGTCCCACTTTTGGCATTGTGTGCTGAATAGTTTTGTAGCGTTTTCTCAGTGATACCAGGGCTCCCGGTAGTGCTGGTAGTGCTGTCAGTCTTTCACATCCAAAGATCTCTTAACCTAAAAAATTAAAATCAGCTTTCTGAGCTTTCCCAAGCTGTAGTATTGACAGAACAGGTTCCAGAACTGCTCAGACAAATTAAAAGTATCAGGTCTTCAGCATCAGTTGGAACTCACACATGAAGTCACTGAGCTATTGTCCATTGTGTATGATGTGTCATTTAAAGCAGCTACCAGGGGATGTCAGCGGGAAGTGACAGTTTCAAGAGCAAGTTCCAAGAGGAAGCTGGGAAGTGATGAACCCAAAGCAGGCAACAAGCATGTGGAGAGGAGAAATCTGGTGGAGATGGTATGTTTGGATTTCCAAAACACTTTTGACAATATCCCTCTGTGGAAGCTCTAAGAAACAAAGCTGTTGTGAAATAAAGAGATCTTATTAATTACTGTCTGAAAGGGACAAAACAAAGGCTTACAATAAAGGGTCAGTTTGCAGGAGGAAGGAGAGTTATCCTGTGCATCTCCTCTGGAGTCTGTGCTGCTCTGCACACCTGTATGTGAGACAGGAAAGGGAATAGAGCGAGGTTATAGTTTGCAAAGTCTCCTACACAGTCAAGATAGTGAAGTGTGAGCTGGCCCTGAAGGGTGTCTATATTGGCCAATTCACTGATAAAATGGCTGGCAAAATTTGGTCTGTAAATGGGGAGTAATGTTTCTGGGGAAACAGTGGCTTCCAATCCAGCTGTCACAGGCTGGAAAAGCTTGTATTGTGCTCATGTGTGTATGTGTAGTTCTCTTTCTACCATCTCAAAAAAAAAAAAATAAAAGGGAAAAGTTAAGGGAAAGAGATGGGAAATCAAAGGGATCAAAGTCATGGATTGGGTTCTATACCAGGAAAGAGCAAAACTTTGTGATTCCTTCTGACTCACAGAAAGCCACAAGCACAGATAGGATAAAGTTTTTCAAAATTATATGTAAAATGGCACTAGGGATGTTCAGTTTTTTCCTACAAGGAAGGATTTAAGGACATCAGAGTTTTAAAACAAATACTTTTCTCATCCAGTGTAAAATTCAGCTGTGGAACTAATTGCTTTAGGACACAGCTCATGCCAAAAGCTTCAGTGTGTTCAGAATCTGCATAGTGGGCACAATTCTAACTGTGTAAGTTAAGCTCTGGATTGCCAAGCTCTAGGATGGATGGAAGATACAAAAAGCAATTAAAAAAACATTTATTGCAGGTGAGAGTCAAGAAGAGAAAATAAGATGGGGGAAAACTAGTAAGGCCAAAAATCTACTCAAATGTTAAAGCAAAATTTTCAAAATCAAAATCCGGTGCTTTTTAGAGGGCTCATAATACTATCCTGCAGAAATGGTGGCAATTCTGCTTTGTGCTTAGTGGGCAATTTTATTGAATTTTTTGGTAACTTGCTGCAGTGGTGTGACAATTATATTTCATAATGTCCTGTAAACTAGAAAGAATACGTATATGTGTGGGATATCATCTTGCTAATCCAGGAGGTTTTGAGCATTTTTCTCTTCCTGGCTCATAGTAGGCTGAACTGATACATCTGACTGAACAAGGTGTCCAGGTTTTCATGCAAGGGATGGATTTCCTCTTTCTTCATCATCTGCACTGGCTTTTCTTTCCATTCTTGGGTGATTGATAAACAGAATTTGACCTTCAGAGCCCTAAATGGTTTGTCTTTTAAATGAATATCACTTGAGTCATTCTGAACAAGCATTCCCTCGTGCTGAAAAAGATAAGTGGTAAATGTGTCTGTCTCTTGATGAGAGACTTCAGGGCTGTGCCAGCCAGTACAGCAGCAGAGCCAGGGTTTGAACTTCAGAGCATATTGCAAGAGTTATTTTTGTTCCCTTATATTAATAGCTGCTGTAGAAGGAGCCTTGTGCTTAAGGCCAAATCCTGTCTTACAGTTACTCCAAGTATTGGCTTGTCTACAGTCTACAACTCAGTCCTCAAAATCCATTCTTTTCCATTTAGTTTAGTTACTGTTAATCTGTAAGAAAATTGTTCAATGTTGCAGAAAGTGAACAAGGAATAAAACACTGATTGTAGTCCTTGGGAGGGGATCCATATGCTGACAGCACACTCAGCTTCCTGCAAATTGTGCTTGGAATTTCAGTTTAAGCCCTGGCCTAAGCAAGAACTGCCACATCTTTTAAATTACAGTGTTGTGATGAAACAAACCTTCAGAGTCCTGGAGATTGGGTGATACTTATTGTTCACAAAGCTACTAGCTTCTTTTTATAATTTATTTATTTTAAACATAGAGTCATGGAACCATTTAAGTTTGAAAAAGACCTCCAAGATCATTATGTCCAACCTTTAACCAACCATCTTGTCAGCCAGACCTGAGCACTGAGTGCCTTGTCCAGTTGGTCCTTAAACATCTCCAGAGATGGGGACTCCACCACCTCCTTGGGAAGCCCCTTCCAATGCCTGACCACCTTTTCTGTGGCAAAGTTCTTCCTGATGTCCAACCTGAACCTCCCATAGTACAGCTTGAGGCTGTTCCCTCTTGTCCTGTCCCTTGTAGCCTGGGAGAAGAAGCCAACCCGTGTCCTGCTGATGTGTTGTGCTGGCCTGGTCTCAGTTCCTAACCATTCAGCTCTTCTTCAGTTTGGTTAACTTGTTTCCTAATGCCTTGGCTTCTTGGAGCAGTGCTTGGGTAATTTTCCTTCTGTGGTAGGATGCTGAAAACTGCACTTCTGCTGCCATGTATTTGGCCTTTTGCTGTTTGCCCACAAACCAGACTGAGCTGTCTCAGTGGTGAGGGCAGATGGTTGCTGTTGGAGAGTTCCAGACATGGCTGGAAGAGGTCACAGAAACCCTTCTGGTTCAGTCCTCTGTACTGAGACATGACCAGGTTTATCAGAGCTCTTTAGAAGAGGCAGTTAATTATCCCCTTCCTAAACATCATCACAAAGCACTTGTCTGCACCTCGCACGGGAGGCGAGAAGCCCCAGTGCATGGCAGGCTCAGCTGGAGCCATGGGTGATGGTCTTCCTGCTTCAGCAGCACCCCTCTGAGTCATTCAACCAGTCCTCAGTCACCCACTGGGAACAGAGAGGAGAGCATAGAAATGCTGGATTAAAAAAGTGCTATCAGTCACTGATGCTGTAACAACATACTAGTGGGTGCTGTGGTGGAAGACAGAGACCCCCAGGAAGCAGCGTGGGAGCTGTCAGGGCCAGCGAGTGCTGCAGCACAGCAGTGCTGGGGCTGCTCTGGCCTCCTCAGTGATTCCCCAGTGCTGTGTCCTTTGTGTGCTTCTTTTGCCTTTAGATTCTCCCACCTAAAGGTAGGAATATTCCTATTTTGCTTCATTGTAAGACTGTTTATGAGAGTCTGGGCTCTGCTCTCTGGAGCTCTCCACCTTCTCTGCTTTGGTTTCATCTCGCACCGGTAAAACGTGGTCTCTGATTCTCTGTTTGCTGAGCAGGAGGGACAGAGCTGGGCCTCGTTAGTCTGTGCTGGTGGGACCTTTGGAGGAGTGTTCCACAGGCTCAGGGAGCTGCAGGCTGTGCATTCCCTACCCAGCCCCATCCCTGCTGTGTGGCTGCAGTGGGTTGGGTAGCAGCTGTGGGGAGCAAATGTGGAGCAAATGTCCTGGTTTCCCCAACTTTTTACAGCTTGTTCTCTTTTCATCTTTCTGAATTCTCCTTCAGCCAGTTTGTTTTATCCAAGGAGTTTATTTCTGTGGTACCCTAGAAATAGATAAACCAAATCTGTGATGCCACAAAAATCCTTAAGAAATGCTATTGGAAAATGGGGTAAATTGTTTGGGTTTTTTGGAAGTGAGTTTTGTTTCTTGTTTTGTTTGGTTTTTTTTGTTTTTTTAGCTGAGCTTTTTCTCATTCATGTCCTATTCATATCATGTATCTTTTTCAGTTATGGAGACTAGAATTTCGTATGATATGGAAAATCTCTTGCATTATAGAGAGGCCTAATGATATTTTATGGTTTGTTTCATTCTGCTCCAAGTAATTTCTAGAATTTGCTTTGATTTCTGAGCTTGGAGCTGATATTTTCCTACAGCTATTTGTTATAATCCTAAGAGCTTTTCCCTGAACTCAGTAATAAGCTCAGAGCCTTTCATTTTGGTATGTTTTGTTGGGTGTATTTTGTGCCTGTGATTCACTCTGCAGTGATCTGCGCTGCATTTCATCTGCTGTTTTATCAGCAGTTGCTCAGTATTGTAAGATTTTTCAAGTTTGTCCTTTGCTTTACCCCTTGAATAGTTTCACCAGCAAATTTCACCTCACTGATCACCTCCTCCTCCGTGTCCTTCATGTGGCACATTTGGTGGCACAGACCCTGGGAGAGAACTTTCTGTAGAGCTCTCCAGGAAGATTTGCCTCATATTCTGGTCTCCTCATCAGGAAAATATATTTAATTGTGCAAGAATCTTCCATCTTACCTGGGAAACTCAGTGGCTTCAGGAGCTGCAGTGAGGGGCCTGTTGAGAATCCTTTAGAAAATCTCGTAGAATCTCTGGAGTTGGAAGTGACACACAAGGGTCATCAAGTCCACAAGCACAGTCCTCTGCATAGGACAACCCAAAAAATCACATCATGTATCTGACGTAAATGTCATGTAACATCTGGACCTTCCTTTTCTTCATGCTTATTTACCTTTCAAAAGACTCCAGTGGCTTTCTGTCACATGACTTCCCTCTGTAAAAGCCTTGGTGGATATTTTCCAAAATACAGCAATTTCTTTTACACCTGCTCTTCTACATTGTGCCATCCACTAATGTTACCCCAGCAGGTTGGTGGTTCTTGGGTTTGGTGAAATATTTCCCTTTCTCCATTCCAGGAGTTTCTTCACTTACCAGTGACTTTCTTTCCATCTTCTTAGTCATTTAGTGACACACTTGCTGTTTATCCATTTGTCTGGTGCTACACCAGAGGAGAGTCAGGCTGGATTTCAGGACAGGTTCTTCCCCCAGAGGGTGATGGCCACTGCCCAGGCTCCCCAGGGAATGGGCACGACCCTGAGGCTGCCAGAGCTCCAGGAGTGATTGGACAGCACTGTCAGGGATGCCCAGGGTGGGATTGTTGGGGTGTCTGTGCAGGGGTAGGGGTTGGACTGGATGGTCTTTGTGGGTCCCTTCCTGCTCAGAAGATTCCATGATTCTGATAGATGTAGCCTTGACGTGGTTTCCGGGAGTGCTGCCCAAGCAGTCCCTCTGCCCAAGCAATCCTGTTATCCAGCTCCACTTCCAAGCCATTGCGTTTCTGGAGCCTCCCCTGGCTGTGCACCTGCCATGCCTGCAGCAGGGAACTCACCTGCATCCCATGGCCATCACCACCTGCCCAGACTTGTGCCTGAAATCTACCTGCTCGTGGCCTTGCTTTTGCTTCAAGCTGGGAACTCAGCCTGCAACCAGGTCTTGGGGATCTGCAGTCATGTTGCACTGAGAGAAACACAGGATTGCTCTCCCAAGGATCATTTCACTGCTTCTTTCTTTGAGCTCTTCCTTCACATCTGGCACAGAGATGGGGCTGCATTTTGATCCCTCTGAAAATCTTCCTATGTGATGTTCTTTGTGTCTCTACTCTTCAGCAGAAACCATAGAATCATAGAATTGTTTGGGCTGGAAGGAGACCTTGAAGACCCATCTAGTTCCAGTCCCCCTGCCATGGGCAGGGGCACCTTCAACTAGACCAGGTTTTGCAGAACTTCATGCAGCCTGGCCTTGAACAGCCCTAGGGTGGGGCATCCACAACTTCCCTGGGCTACCTGTTCCAGGGCCTCACCTCCCTCACAGTAGATAATTTTTCCTTAAGATCTAATCTAAAGCTGCCCTCTTTCAATTTGAACCCATTCTCCCTTGTCATGTCACTACATGCTCTTGTAAATAATCTTGCCCCATCTTTCCTTTAAATTTCTCTAAGGCACTGGAAAGCAACAATTAGGTCACTCTGAAGCCTTCTCTTTTCCAGGCTGAACAATCCCAATTCCCTCAGCCTTTCCTCGTAGGAGAGGTGCTCCATCCCGCTGATTAACTTGGTGGCCTTGTCTGGACTGGGGTGATCCACTCAGACAAGAGGTTGTTTCATGCCTCTGGCAGTTGGGCTTTGTTGACAAACCTCACCCTCTCCTTAATTCTCCTGTTCACCATCCAGGTTGTAGTACTCTGTTCCTGAAGACTTCCTGTGCCACCCACTTGCAGGGCAGACTCATGCTCAGGAGACACAGCGCAATAAACAGAATTCACCATCCTCCAGCTGAACTTTCCACCAGGTTTTGATTTACTTCAGGGGTGAATAAGGGCTGTAGTTCACCCATAAGCCCAGGCAGCTGCCTGGCTGGTGCTCCTGGTGGTTACAGAGGTGGGGAGTTAGCTCTGCTGCCAGTCCTCCCTTTACTGGATGCATTCATTGCTCTCACCATTTCTGGCTGTGACCTTTTTTCAGCCTCTGCCATCTGTGTGACACTGGAAGTCCTGTTGGGGCACTCAGGCAGAGTTCACAGCAGGCTGCCAGGACCTCAGCCACGCAGGCATGTGCGCAGCACTGAGGCAAGAACTGGGTTTATGTTACTCTGAGGAACACACAGAAGTTTGTATCAGGTCTGTGTTTCTTAGGTCACGGAGACCACAGTTTCTGATTAGATTTGAAATGTGATTCATGCCACTGGGGAAAGCTGACACCTTAGCTGTGTCCATCTTTCAAACTACCAAGATATCTGATGTCATGCTCTGACAAGGGGTAGTGCATGGCCGCATCCTTGGCACACTCAGCTACCCTGTGAGAGTCTCACGGGGTAGTCAAGCAGTTCCTCTCCCTCTGCAGTGACCTTATTCCACGGGTCATTAACAGCTCGGTGCTCTCTGTACCATGTTGGCCACCACCTCTCTTTTCCACAGACATCACCAGAATGGAGTTCCCTGCTCTTTCTTTGGACTGCTGATGGCAGCAGGAATGGAATGTGCTCAGAAACAAGCAGTGAAGGATTTTGTTACTGGTGGCTGTGCTGAGATTTGCTTTAGTTTGTTTCCCACAAAAACAAAAAAACTCAAAGACACTTTGCTGTGACCGAGCAGCTCTAACAGTGTCAATTGATTTCTTTTTTTCTTTTTTTCCTGTGAATAAAGGCAAGTGCAAATGAGCTCTGCCTGAAAGTGTGGTTGGCATTTGAAAACTCACACAAATTGGATCCTCAAACATGTATTTTTTCAAGAACTCCTAGTACTGGGAGTTCTTGAAAAAATTTTGCCTCTGCTCTGGAGCCAGGTTGGGGGAGCTGGGGGTGTTCAGCTTGGAGAAGGATAAGAGACTCTAGGGGCCCTTACAGTGCCTAAAGGGGCTCCAACAGAGCTGGAGAGGGACTTTGAACAAGGGCCTGAAATGTCAGGACACAGGAATGGCTTCCCACTGCCAGAAGGTACGGATAGATGGGGTATGGGGAAGGAATTCTTGGCTGTGTGGGTGGGGAGGCTCTGGCACAGGTTGCCCGGAGCAGCTGTGGCTGTCCTTGGATCCCTGGAAGTGTCCAAGGCCAGGTTGGATGGGGCTTGGAGCAACCTGGGCAAGTGGGAGGTGTCCCTGCCCATGCCTCTCGTGGAGCCACTTTAGGCACTGGAAGAGGCTCTTAGGTCTCCCCAGAGCCTTCTCTTCTCCAGGCTGAACACCCCCAGCTCTCCCAGCCTGGCATCAGAGCAGAGAGACTTCAGAGCTTTTAAGTTCCTTTCAAACCCAGACCAGTCTGGGATTCTGTGACGGGACGTGCAGACTTTGTCATAGGACCATGACCTCCTGTGTTCTCCTTTACCTGCTACACTAAAAGTGCCAGCTGTAGTCCAGGCTTAAATTGCTATGTTTAGATAGGTTTATTTGCTATGTTTTGGGAAAATACCTACCTTAACTTCTGCTGTAATATCTGATTATATCAATATTTCAGCAGCATTTAAAAGAAAGCATTTCCTTAAAGCTGCACTGTGATAAGTGATGTTGTAAATCCCAGTGATGGCACTAGAAATGGAAATGCTGCAAAATCGTGGCTGTGGGCCTTTCAGGAATAGTGTGGATTCACTTTATTTTTAGAAAGATTTCTTTATCCAGCCCTCTCTTTGTCAGCTCCATAATTTGTTATGCTTCAGAGAAAATTCTGTGTCCTCTGATTGATGTGGAGCCTTTTCCTGCTGGGAATAGTGGCTGTGGCAGTTGAGCCGTGGTGGATGCCAGGTTCTTGTTCAGGTGTGGGCAGGAACAGAAAAACCCCTTTTTTGCTTGACTGAGAAAGCTTTGAGTGGCACGGGACTGGAAAATGCCCAAGCGAGCTGCCACACGTCTGTCTTGGGATGATTTTTGCCTCTAGGAGCACGTGGACTGATCCTTAGAGAGGTTTTAGCCACTGAATATATAACTGCAAAGTAGCAAATTTAAACTTTTCTGCATGCTGCCAGACTGGAAAGGAAAATGAATAAATAGAATTACTGACTGTATGTTTTTCTCTTTATATACCACCTTCTTTTTTCTGGCCACAAAGGTAAAATTCAGATCTTGAAAACTTGATGTGGCAGCAAGACAGCAAGACGGGAGTGTGCATGGAAATCAAGGGCCTGCCAGTCTGTTTGTGAATAAACTGACAATTAATCCCTCCAAGGAATCTCCTCTTGCTCTTCACCTGTAGTTGTGTTGAGGGGTTTCTGCTCACAGCCACTGGTTTCTAGTCACTTAGTGCTAATTCAGCATTTTTGTCATTTAGTGGGGTTCATGAAACTTCTTGTACGTGAACTTTGATGTCTGTACGGTAGAGCTGGCTTCTGTGAAAGCAGTACTGGCCCTGGAGTGACTTGAATGCTTTCTGTGTTGAAAAATCCATTTTTCCCTGGGCTGTAGGCAGCATGAGCTGTCTGTCTTGACATAAGCAAGGTATTATGTGGCAGCTTAAGACTATCTCAGTCCTGCCCTTCCTGCTGCTCCTGTCATGTGCCTTTGACACCAGTGCCGGTGCTTGTCTGGTCCCACTGTGAGCCAGTTTAGCTCCTGGATCTGTTCAGTGGGATATCAAATGAGTGTCAGTGCCCTTGCTGGGGGAGAGGTATATGGCAGGGTATTAGGTATAAGAGGGCAGCCCTGGCTTCAGCAGAGCCTGCTGCAAAATCCTGTCACAGCAGAGACTAAAGAAAGCCTGGAGTGATCCACAGAGATTTTTCTGTCTGCCTTTGAGGTCTATAGTTAGGCAACACAAATCTCACCTTTAGTTTGCCAAGTTGTAGCTAAAATCATTTGCAGCTGTTTTTCCATGTCTCTGCTGGGGTAGGAGAAGACCTGGAGAGGCTTTTCCTGTAGAGGATTCTCTGCCAGAGCAGAGGGGCCCTGCCTGGCCTTGCAACCCCACCTTGCCCTTCCAGCAGGTGTGGTGTCAGTGGAGCCACCTTTCCAAGTGAACCACAAAGTGATTTTACATTTTTTCCTCCCATTATTCACCAGGAGAATCCCCATTTGGCATTGGCCATACCGTGCTGCTTAGCCATCGCCAGGTGGCCCTGCAGGACATTGGGGTGAGTGTCAGCCCTGGCCAGCAGGACCCCACCTTGGTTTGGCTGAAGCTGGTCTAAGGCTGCATCTTGGAAGTTTAGGATATGTTTGTGTTGTAGAGATGATGGCAGAACCATATCTATATTTGCTTGTGTTGTGAAAATGAAGTCTTTAGGAACTGCATTAAATAGTGCAGTGTAGCCTTTGGTGGAGCTCCTGTCAGGACAAAGGATTGTTAGTTGAACATTTCTTTGCTAAGCAAATCTGCAGTACCTAAATTTCCATTTTCCACACAGGATTGAGATGCTTGTGAGTTTTCTAATTATAAAACATAGTTATTTTGGGCAGGAATGAAAATTTCAGTAATTTAAAGGCAAGGTTTTATATAGACTGTCTTGATCGAGTGCCAGGGAGTGCTGGCTGAGGGGGAGAGAAATTACATACTTAGTGGTCAGAATGACTAAACTGGTGAGACTTGAAAAGCCAGTGCTGTTCCACACCAATAGAAAACTGGCAGTCCCTGCTTTTTAGTGACAGAAAGATTTTATTTTTAGTGTTGGCAGTTGATCACGTACTGGACTCATTTCAAGCTCTTCTCAGATGGTACCAAGCATTAGGCTGTGGTGTTGAAATAATGGATATTAAAAATCATGCTAGACCTAATGGGATGATGATGATGATGAAAAGGAAGGGAGTAAAATGATGATCTAGAGTGAATTTTGAAGTCAGTCCCACATGGCCTGGTGCTGGTTTAGAGCTGTGTTGTGGGCTGTAAACACAAATGGCAAACCAGTCAATTGGCTGCAGAGGAGGAGCACTGTGGAAGTGGAAAATTAATGTCTGGGGCCCTGTTTGGATGAGAGGTGAATTCAGTGCAAGTTGCTGGACAAATGGGAGCACAAATATTGTGAGGCTGGAGGGGTTCATAAGACCATAAAACGTCCTTGTTTGGAAGAGATCATGGAATCTAACTCCTGGCCCTGCACAGATACCCCAGCAATCTTACCCTGTGTCTGAGAGCATTGTCGAAACCCTCCTTGAGCTCTGGCAGCCCTGGGGCTGTGACCATTCCCTGGTCCCTGGGGCTCTTTGCGTAGTGAATCCATGTCTGTGTGGTCCATGCTGATCTTCGTAGGTTTGCCAAAATGCTCTTTGATTAGCAATGTTCAAGGAGAGGCAAAGAGCTGGCAATCCTGTGTGCCTGTGCCTGTCATCCTAGAAGAGTAAAAGCAAAGCAATTTAGCTTTCTTTCCCATTTCCCTCCCCTTTCAGTAACACAGTGTGAGTGTGCAGCTGACCTTCTCTCTCCTTCCCGCAGTGGCTCCTGTTTCTTCACAGAAGCCGAGCTGGAAGCTTTGGCATTCTGAGGGCTGCCCGGGTGAGGGCAGGTCCTGCCCAGGCAGGGACAAGCGGAGTGTGGTGCTTCAGCACTCACTGGCAGCACCATCTCTGCAGCACATGCAGGAGTCCTGGCAGCTGGAAAGAATTCCACAGACATTTAGCCAAGCCATCTCTGCTTTAGTGCAGCAGGTATTTACATCTAACTCCCTGTAAATAAGTTGATGGCCCCAGTACATATATGAAGGTGTGGGGAGTTTCAGAATAGTTTCAAAAATGTGGCTTCTATTCAAAGCACTTCTCCACCTGACATTTCATGCTGCTATTTCATCTTGGAAATGCTACGCTCATGGCATAATTATGCCTTTGCACGTATTCCTCTCTTCCCATGTGCTCTGCTGGGTTTTTTGTTGTGCTAATCATTGTAAGAGATTTGTTGTTGGTTTCTTTTGATGACTGACGTGGATACTGCTGAGTACTTCTCTTCGTGTGTGGGGCTTTTTCCAATGGAAAAATCTGACATAATCTATATATTTCTCTTCCTGTTTACATGAGAAGTATGACTCAACTGCTGTTAAAGCAATGAACCTCCATAGCTAATTAATCAGACTAGAAAATGAATCTTTTTATCTCATTTTGCTCCCGTTCCTCTGTTCTTTTCAAAGCAGAATTTACCTCTTTCTCCTGGTTCTATTGTGGTTGTTTCAGAATTGGATTTGACAAGAATTTTAAAGCATAAATGCTTTGGGTTGGTGGTACAGAAGTGCCTGTGCAGGGTGTCAAGGCATGAGAGGACATGCAAAAGCCAAGGCTGAGGAGAGAGAAGGTGCAAAAGCTCTGTGGTGTCGCAGGAGCAGAAGTATGAGCTGTTTGTTGTTGCCCAAATCACTGGTGAGTGTAATCTGTGCTGCCTGAGATATGGGGATCGCTTGGAGGTGGAATTTTTGGGCAGTGCTGGTTCTGACAGAAGCCCCTTAAGAGCAGAGCTGTGATCATGGGACACCATGGCAAGGTCATAGCTTCCAGTGCCGACAGTCCGAGTGCTGACAGTTGCCAGGCTATTTTGGGAGCGCTTTTCCCTTTGTTTTCTGTGAACTCCTCTCTCTGTGCTCCCAGATTTAACCCTGATGCTGTTCAGCTGTCATCAGCCCTGCCTTTGTTTGTGGTTTGAGGTGTGTGTTGACATCACATATTTACTCTTGCCTTGCTGGAACATGGACTCCCTCTATCTCCTGGCTAACCTTGTTCCATGTATTTTAGACTTATGACAGGAGAACAGTCGAGAAGTGAGTCTTGTCATTTAATCCCTTTGGCTGTGCTGTGACAGCATGACTGAATTGTCCTGCCAGTGCTTCCAGCCCTGTGTGTAACAGTTAATGGTGCTGCTGGTGTCGGCGTTGGCCTCTTGTTTGCAGGAACCCTTTAACCATTTCCATAACTTCAAAGTGGTCTTGTTACACCAATCCTGTAGAAAATGTTGTTATGAAGAAAACCTCTCAAAGCTCAGGTTAAGGAGTGACCTGGTAGATCTTGGCTTGAGGAGGGTTGTCCTGTGGCTGCTGGTCTGTCCTGGAGGGTGGGGCTGAGCTCACCTGGTGTCGCTGGGTCTGTGCTGGTCTGCAGGCAGTGGGAAAGGACAGGCACATCCCACCCAGCTTGGGCAGGCGACGCCCTCTGGGCACATTTTTGAAAATGTGGATGAAACTGATCCTGTGCAAGGCAAGGTGTGGGAGCATGTGGCTGGGAAGGAGGAACCATAGCAAACTGGGCTTGAACCTGCTAGGGCTCTTATGGTGATCTTGGGCTGAATTCAGACTTATGTGAACTCAGAAATCATTCTGCTTGTAGACTACTGCTTTTGATGGCCTGTATTCAGTCTGACACTTTGCTTAGTACAGAGCAAAACTTTTAATAATTTGAGTGTGCTGTCTCCCCTTGTTTAAACAAAACCAACTTTTTTCACCCCTTGTCTGATGCAGGATTTTTTGTAGCTCCCGGGTGGTGCAGCCTCTGTCACTCAAATGAGTCTACATCAGGTTTTCAGCATGAGGACATAATTTAGGAGGCAAAAGCCAGAGGCTTGGGCACATAAAGCATCAAAGCTGTGGAGGTGAATCAGGTCTGGATCAGAATGGCTGCACAAATCTATGTCTCCTAGTCCTTCCCCACAATTACAAAGTTCCCTGAATATTCAAGGAATAGATGTGTCTGTGTATGTCTATATGAACATATATGCACATGCTTATGATAATCCACATGGAAATCCACAGCTCAGAAGGGTGAGGAGAATTCCCTGCTGACACTGGAGGCACTAGGTTAGGAGTCTCCAGAGGTACTTCCCAGCTGTGATTCTGTGGTGTGTCTGTTGCTGTTCTGTACCTGACTGGCACTGGGTGTGTTGAGAGCTGGGCACTCTTCAAGCTGTAGCAGATGGTCCCTGCTCTGAGGGTCTCTCTGAATTGTATGTGGTTTCACCAGATGGAAGGGTAGAGTGGCCTTCTGGGCACACAGATGTGTGGAGAAAAGTCCTGAAGATCAGTGCAAGAATGATGGATATGTGGTTGTGTGGAAGAATTTCAGAGGACTCAAGAGTTAGAGAAATTTGGTGGTGGAACAGAGGAAAGCAAACCATGTCAGGGAAAGGCTGGGTGTGTCAACATGGTTCAACTCTTGATTTCTAGATTGGAGGAGAGTCTTGTAGAAGAATTAATAATGGGGGTTTCATGAGCAATCTGATTTAGCAGCAGCAGTATTTTGCACAGGCAAGAGGTACCATAGTGCTGGGAGGCTCTGGAGATGGGTATTTCCTGGAGTAATCAAGAAGTGCTGAAGCATGGCCTCTCCTAGCCTGGCAGCTCATACTCCGTTTCAAAAGCCAGCATGTTCCTCAGCAGGCAGTTTACCTATCACATTTCTGTGTGACAAGTGGAACTGCCAAGTATGATTTCCATGTGGGAAGCATGGGGATTGCTACCCCAGGGTCTGACAGGGTAGAATTACGAGGTTTTCACGCTGTGCACAGAGAAGTTACCGAGATTGGGTTCTCTCACAAGACTGGGTATTCATAGTGGAAACGCGTAACACAGCAGCCAAGCATGCAGCTCTTTCTGCTTTCCCCTTCCTGCGTTTTCCTTGTGCCTGGAGCAAGTGCATGACTTCTCTCTCTCAAATCCCAATCAACCACATCAGGAGCACCAGGGCATTAAATACAGCCAAAGTTAGCCCACAGCAGTTATTACAGGTTTCCTGGCTGGCTGATGCCAAGCGTCTACATGCTGCATTATCCCATGATCATATGACACTGGCAGATATGACATTATTTGTAAACTGACTGTTGGCTCAGAGGGGCTGCAGGGAGCAGAGCCGTGTGCTCCCAGCCAGGCTCCCCCTTGTTACAGGTGCTGCTGTTGGCAGGGCCAGCACCTTATGCAGGCACAGGGCAGGATGTGGCCCTGTTGCTGAGTGGCTCTCACTGACATCCTGGCCAGAACTGTTCTTCCTGCAAACAGCTGCGCTGAATGTTATTCTTGTATTTATGTTAAATCACCAACAATTGGGCAAGTTGTGGAGAAAACAACCACCTCCATGTGGGTGCCTGTGACAGCACTGCGGATGTGCAATTACTGCCTGGCATCTGTGTTCTCCTGGGTTTGTAACCACTTTTCTCCTTGTGGAGGTGAAAAAGTTTGGGTTTTTTTTTTTTTTTTTTTTTCTCAGCTGATACCAAGCAATTTCTTAGGAGTTTGTGAGGTGGTTTAGGTGTTCTCCTCACTGCTATCCTAGTGTGTATCTAGTATGTAGTGAAATGTAACACCAGTCCTAGGCTTTGGCTTTGCTAAATGTGTTGCACCCCTAGAAAGTGAGCAGTGTTGCATTGTTCACACCTCCTTGGAGCTTGATTCCCAGTCCTCTGAACCCTCGGTCTCATCCCATCTGTCTCCTTTTCCTCCCTGATCCTCCAATCTCAGAACCAGGGGATGCTCAGGAGATACGCAAACCAAACCCGTGGCAGGCAGCTGGAGCAGATACTCATCAGGGCTCAGTGGTGCTTGTGTTCTGGGTGCTCAGAGGAAAGAACAAACACAACACCATTGTAATAATGAGCTTTCATTCAAGATAAGATCAGATTTTGTCTGGTTGCTGGACAAGCCTTGCCAGACAGGCCAAGTTGTTTTGTCCCATTTCCTGGTGTCCCCGTTTCCTTACTGTAATGTAAACTTCATGCTCGGAAGAAGAATGCCTTGGCAACAGCTCCTGGCAAGCTCAAATCTGCAGTGAGCGTCCCTGGCTGGAAAGGGCTCCACCTGTTCTCTGCGAAGGGGGTAAGCTAATATGCCATATCTGCAAATTTTAGAAACTGAGCACTTCCTCCCTATGGAAAAACTGCTAAATGCTGGTCTCCTGCCAGGAGCTGGAGGAACACCATGAGCTGGGGATGGAGACTTGCCCAGCGATGCCTGGGATTTAAATCCTATGAGCCAACTTTTCTTTGCGTGTTGAGTGGGTAATTCTGGGCACTGGATGTGGTTTGCATCAAGGACTGCTAAAACTGTAATACATTAGTACCATTCCAGAAGCCCTTGAAGCTTATCAACTGCCAAGAAAAATACAGGGGTGGTAAGAGATTAGCCTGCTGAAGATCCACGATGAGAGGGAGAGATACTCACCCTGTACTCCCACCCTGTCACATCACCCTGAAGGTTGTGTTAGAGCTTGTACAGAGGCAGAGGATAAAGAAGGAATTAAAAATTTAAAGACAAAACTGCTATGCTTTGTAGTTAACCTTGCTTTTAGCCTCTCCTACGTGTGAACTGAGCAGCTGAGGGTTAGCAAGGCCTGAAATGGAAAGAATTAAACCTATCCCTTTCCAAGGGCAGTTTAAGAGAGGGAGTGTTTCCTCACATGGGGAAACTACACACCAAAAAGGCAACATTACTTCTCAACCAACTCTTTTTGACTGTCTCCCCTCTCTTTGGGGGCTGAGGGCAGGTGTCTGCTTTGTGACTGCTCCCCGAGGTCGTGGTCCTTACCATGCTCCTGAGGAATGACGCATCGAATAAGAGAGGAGAACTCTGCATAGCAATAGATCCTCTTGGGTTACTAAACTTATCCACTCTCCTAAATCTGTTGGAGGATTAGTAGTACTTAAAGGAGGACATATCTACCCCTTTACTTCCTCTTTGTCCTCTTCTCCTTCCTCCAGTAGCCTCAGGTAACCCAGTTGGTCAGCCTGAAGGTGAGGTGTACCCCTGAACCCCAGGAAGGCTGTTTTTCCTACAGGCTGGCTCACAGTGCTTAATTTCAGTAGATTTGCACAAGGAAACACACAGCAGAGGTGTGCTGAAGGGGTATCAGCAGTCAGGCCTCAAAAATTTTAGGTGGACAAATGTGTGCCCTAAGTACTTCTAAACAGTGAAAATTTTGTTCTTTACTGTGTATCTTGGTTAAATGGTGACATATATGAAATGATTAATACATTAATGTATGTGCAAGTATGAATTCCCTGATAACATCAGTGTTAATCAGTTGATACCGTAAAAGTACACACAGAAATACATTGCAGCCCCTAAAAGTTGCCATTTAATCTCTTGTAACATTTTTAAAGGCTTTCTAAAGTTCTTAAAGTTCAGAAGGTCTTTAGAAGTTACCAATTTTACTCATTATCCAAGTTGTTGACCTCATAATTCTTGCTCTGAGTTGTGTTAAACATATCATATCATGTTGAGAAATGCGTTTTTTTAGAATGTTTGACTAAAAAATTATGTAAATAATCCCTTGCCTGATAGTTTCTTACCTGACACCATGATGAGATTTTCAGAGCTGAGCAGGAGTTACTCAGTACTTTTTTGTCTGATGTTGGTTTTGGAAACTCCTTTTCCATCTCACTTTTTCAAATCTCAGCCAATGTAATTAGTTGTATGTAATGATACAACAATGCAAAAAAATCTTGTATTTTGGTATTTGAGGTAGGCATGGTCATACCTGTCACTTAAAAAACTGTTCATGTTACTGTACTCTGTCTCCTGTGTGTCATCAGCTCATACTAAAATCAGTTATTTGCCAGGCAGTGTTCCATGGCTGGATCATATTCATGGAACAGCAGCTTTTCCTTGATCACACACATTGAACAGCAGCTTTTCATGAACTACAGAAGAATGGAGGAGGGTTATTTCTCTTATGTACTAAAGAATATTCTCCTGCTCCATTAAGGATAGCGGTGGAGACCTTTACACTTGGCTTTCTCTTGGTGGTAAGTGCAGACAGCAAGTGTTGATTGGTCCTGGCTCCCGTGGGAGCTGTCAGCACCCACAGAGCCCTGACTCCTCATCATCGACTGCTCTCTGCAGGAGCCAGGAGAGGCAAATCACTGCAGATTTCCGTGTAGGAGCAGGTGGGGATTGATCCCATTATCCTGCTGGTTCTAGCATGCATCCCATCAGAGCCAGGCAGGGTGGGCACAGCACAACAGCAAGGCCAATAACGAAGAAATTTAAAAGAGTGACAGGGCTCTTTTATGCATTTACACAGGCATTTAACTTTAGAGTTCAGTTTATCCAGTGGCTTGGGCAAGAACCATGCTTTTTCCTTGGCTGGTTCCCAGGCTGTGCAGATGTAGTGGGTGTATTTGATAAACAATGTAAATAAAATTCTCTCTCAAATATGTACAAAGCTCATGCTCTAGAGACATTCTTCAGTCTAAATTTAGATTCACACTGGAGCTACAGGTAACACTTGAACAAGCCCAGCAGAGTAGTGAGTGTGCACAGGCAGGAACCATCCATCCACCTTGCTGCCTTGGCTGATAAAATTCCTCTGTGAGGCTCCAGCGCTGTGGGCAGCCAGAAGGGATTGTGCCCAAAAGAAAAACACTGCGTGGGTGAACCTTTCCTGGCTATTTCCAGAGCAATATGCTTTTAGATGAAGTCAACACTGGTGGTATTCCCAGGTCAAAATGTAAATAACTCATCAGGAAGATGTTAAGTGCAGTTTATTTGAAGTATGTTGGGGGAAAGCTTGAAGTAAATCACAATAAATACGAGTGACAGTAAAACAGAGATTGGATCTGAACTTTGCAGGATCAGGCTTGAATTCTCAAAGGATTTCTCCTTGAGCTGAAGAGGGATTATTATAGATTCATGTGTTTCCATGCCCACCTCTGCGTGCATCACGTCCTTTGCCTTCCTGCTGCATTTCAGTGCGTTGGTACAGACAGAAGACATTAATAGGTATGTTTGTGTCGTTTGTGGGATTATGGAAATCAGATGCTTATCCTTTCTACAGTGTGTCTTAAAATTAACCAGATGCACATTGGGCACACTGGAGTTCTCCTGGACAGTAGGAATATTTTACTTGCTTTTCCCTCATCACCTGCTGAGACTTGGATGCTGGATCTGTGTTGCTGAAGAAAAAGGAACAAATTGCAAGGAAAATCCTGATTAGATTATGAGAAGAATTACCCACAGAGAGGATGGTGAAGCACGGGGATAGGGAGTCTCCATCCCAGCAGACTGAAGTGAAGCAGGCCCTGAGTCTTGTGATCTAACAAGATTTAGCTGTGCTTTGAGCAGGGGGTTGGACCAGATAAACTAAAAGAAGACCAAACCCTTGCTCCTGAAGCTGGTGGTAGAACTTGGTTTGCACATTGCTAAGATGTAACCATGTCCTGCCCCATGGTACTTGAACCTGGGGCTCCTCCAACCTTATGGTGTTGTTCTTTAGTCCGCAAGATTTTTTGTTTCTGTCGGTTTTTTTTTCCAATTTTACTTCTTGAAATAATCTAAGAGAAGCCTCTCAGAGCAGGGTTTACAGGACAAAACTGTTTTGGGCCTGAGGGTGGGAGATTGTAGATGGACTGAGCAGAGGGGATGGAGCCAGTCCAGACTGGGCTCAGCCATTATGGGTTTGGAGCAGCCCCTGAAGTAAATGACTTCTAGATTTCTGCTTGTGCTTTTCTGTCCACAGTTCAGGTAAACCAGTCTAAAGCAGGGCCAGGAAACACACTGATGCTTGAGCAACGGGCTCAGTTGGGACTTGAGCCTGCTCCTGGGGCATCCTTTCCCAGTGCTGTGGATGTTCCCTGTGTTGTCTCATGCTTGCCAAGTACCTGCACTAGAGGTTAGTTCTCTGGAATGTGCTTCGTTGGAGGTTTCAAAGCTGGGCTTGTGCATAGCTGCTTGTGAACCAGCAAATGGAGGAGTGATGGTGTCCTAAGTAGCAGTTCAGGATTTGAGAATCCTAGAGTGTCCTGAGTTGGAAAACCTCCACAAGAATCATCCAGTCCAACTCTCTTTGCAGTAAAAATAACAAGAGCTGGTTATCCTGGTCCAGGACATGCCTCTCCTTTGACATGAGCAATGCAGCACAGAAGAACATGTGGATAAACCAGGATTGTTTATTTTTGGGGTGTGTGGATATTGGTTCGAGAGGATTTCCTCATTTTTTTTCCTTGCTGGGACAGCAATGGATGGATAGTCAGTGCTGCTCATTTTAGATGGGTCATCTGGGAGTCACCTGACTGCTGTAAACAATAGGTGTGCCCACATCAAGCTGTGCAAAAGGATCAAAGGTTGGGATTTTGGAGGAATCCTGGACAAGCTGTTTCTCTCTATAGTGATGAGGAGCTGTGTTTCTGCCTGGGGATGGACATGTAGTAAAAAACAGTCCTTGCACCTCCTGGTCATGCCCTGTGCTTCCCAGCAGAGGCACACACATTGGGATGTGTGTATTAAGTTGCCAGCTCATCTTTGAATAGCAGCTTCCAGTGAGCTGTAAATGTAACACAGAGTGTGCTGGAGACAGGAATTTGAGGAAGGAGGAATTCCACCCAACAGAACTGCTGAGACTTGAAAATCAAGCTAGGTTTTCTTCTGGCAACTTCAAAGCAGGGAGCTCTCTGTAAATGCAGGCTCAGGAATGACTACAGCAGCTAATCAAGGGCTGTCATTCTCTTCAGTAGCTCATGGGGCTGTAGAACAAACAGGGAAAGTTTCCTGTGTTAGGAAAACAAAGAGATACTGCTGAATAAAGAAGTTATTGAGTTCCCTAGAACTCTGCTTTTGCAATGATTATCTCTGTAACTGAGCTGCTTTAGTCTGGCTCCTGGAGCTGCTGCTTTCCCTTCTCATCCCTGCCCCTAGTGAGGCCTCATTGTGTTCACTGTTACAACCTTTATTCACTTACATTTTGAGGACCAGTATAATCTTAAGTAAATACACAGCTTGCCTTGATTAGAGGGATTTGATGCTGTACCTAAAACTACCACAGGTCCATCATTTCAGCGTCCCCACTGTGGGGAGCGAGCTGTGTGGGAGAGCGGAAGGAGATCACTGGTGAAAAGTGAAGTTTGAGCAAATGCAGAGATTGTCCCTCTGGGAACTCTGGGTTACAGTTAATTTTTGAAAGTTTTGGAATTTGTTTTCATTGACAGATTGAAGTTACCTTAAGCTTTAAGGTGTGATTGCTCACAGCATGGGAAGTTCAACCCAGATATTGCCTGCTGCCAGTAAACTGCCAACGAGGTTGTACGTTTGATTTAACACCAACACAATTTTTTTTCTCTCTCTTCCTTTTCCCTTCAATCCTTCTTCCCCCGGACATCCCCTCCCATCCTCCCTCAGGCCTGTATTGATGAGAACCTGGACATGGTGAAGTTCCTAGTGGAAAATGGAGCCAATGTGAACCAGCAAGACAACGAGGGCTGGACCCCTCTTCATGCAGTGGCATCGTGTGGCTACCTGAACATAGCAGAGTGAGTGAGTCTGGGGCTGTTCCGGATGTTTATTTATTTAACACTTCCCTGTGCCTGTCTATTCAGAGCAGCTACACAGGTGATGAATACTCTAAGCCTTGTACAGTGCTTTGGAAAGCAATGCTGAAAATAGGTGCTTTTCTCTTGGTATTGAATTCTGAACTTCTGAGGATTAAGGTGAAGCCTTCAACTGGTTGCCTTTTTCTGTTGCAATTAGACTGTCTTATGATTCATTAGATACTTTAGATAAAATGCCAAGAAAAAGGAAAATGGAACAGCTGCTACAGGGATGTGTAGTGAAGGAGCTCCTCCCTGTGAGGGTGGGGAGGCCCTGGCACAGGTGCCCAGAGAAGCTGTGGCTGCCCCGTGCCTGGAAGTGTCCAAGGCCAGGTTGGATGGGGCTTGGAGCAACCTGGGATAGTGAAGGTGTCTCTGCCCATGGCAGGGGTGGGACTGGATGGGCTTTAAGGTCCCTTCTGACACAAATCAGACTGAGATTCCACGAGTACATTTCCTTACCACAGACAGACTGGTGTGAGCAGTGCTGTGGTTAAGTGGGGACTTTCAAGTTCAGCTGTCAATCCAGCACCACCAATATGTTCACCACTAAACCTCAAGTGCCACATCCACTCCTTTTTTGAACACTCCCAGGGATGGTGATTCCACCACTGCCCTGGGCAGCTATGCCAGGGCCTGACCACTATTTCTTAAAAGAAATTTCCCCTAATCTCCAACCTAACCCTTCCCTGGTACAGCTTGAGGTCATTTCCTCTTGTCCTGTTCCTTGTTCCCTGGGAGCAGAGCCCGGCCCCTACCTGGCTGCACCCTTCTGTCAGGGAGTTGTGCAGAGCAAGAAGGTCCCCACTGAGCTCCTTTTCTTCAGGCTGAACACCAATCCTTTATTCTTTGCCAGTCATACTGTGCTTATATATTTAGTCCACCACAACTACCAGAAAGTTTCCAAAATTTGAATTAAGATAACTATTTCTTAAATGAATTGAAAATAAATTATGAAACCAGGCAATCTCACCCTCCTGTATTTGTGTGCTTAAACAGATCTTCTTTTACTTCTCAGAATTCTACTGATTAAAAGATGTACAAGCCAAAGAAGATGTCTGTTGTTCTTCAATGAACTTTTTGTAAAGTTATAAGAGGATAAATTTAAAAGTTGATGGTACTTGATGAGGCTTTTTAAAAATTAGTAAAATTTCCTTTTCTTAAATAAAAAAAAAAAAAAGATATCAACCAGATTAATGCAATAATAGGGCTGTTTAAGTATGGAGAAAGAAAAACTCTTGAGCTCCTGAGCAAGGACCTTGCACTTACAATGAACATTTTTAGTCTAGAAATTGGCTAAGAATAAGGTCCTCATTTGGTAATTGAACTTGCATGAGAAAGACAAATACTTCGTGGTGCTGTTTTATTGCCTGTGTCCTTGCTCTGGCGCCAAGCACGGAGGTGTGACGTGCTGGCCTGGTGTCCTCGCTGCAGGTACCTGATCAGCCACGGGGCCAACGTGGCTGCTGTGAACAGCGAGGGGGAGGTCCCGTCCGACATCGCCGAGGAGGCGGCCATGAAGGACCTGCTTCTGGAGCAAGTCAAGAAACAAGGTAAAGGAAGGGCTTGAATAAGTGAGAGTTGGGACCCCTAAGCGTTTCTGTATGAGAATTCTGCTGCCTTGCTGTGTGTTGGTGAAGAGATCTGAGATCTGGCCCAGGAAGCAGCAGGCAAATTTTGCTTTGCTGCCAGGACAGTGGAGCAGATACAGGAGGTTTGTGGTCTCTGTCCTTGGGATTCTTCAAAGCACGGCACCACAGTCCTGAAATCTGATTCATCAGATCTAGTTACTTTTAAAGTGAGATTTAGTTCTGACCTCTGATATAAATGAAAGGTCATGTTTCACTAAGGCTTGATAAAACCAAGGTGAGATTTATGGGACTGCCACAGGCAGGGACCAGGAAATGAATATTCCAGGCCTGGAGTGTCGTGCTTTATCCTGATCTTTCCCTAGATTTCTTCTGCCATATCCCTTTTTTCATCAGGTGTGCCTGGCTGAGAGGGGCTGCTCTCCAGGCTGTCCCTGCACAAACATCCCTGGCTGAAGAATAGTTTTGGACTGATGTTAAAATAAAAAATTACTTTATCAGGCTAAAATTTTCTTCATACTCATGAAATTCATTTGGGAGTGGTTGAATGTCTGCATGTGTGTGTGAGAAGTTTAAATCATGTCTATGAATTTCATCAACAGTGTTGGAAAAGGAACCCAAGGAATTCCTGGAGCTTCTATCCTTGGACATAGTCAGAGCTCAGCTGCATTCGTGTCTGAGCTGGTTCATCTGGCTTTGAAGTTACTCTCCTTTGAGTGTGTGTTTGGGCTACAGACCCCCAAAGACTCTGGTCTGGATTATTTTATTCCTGCAGGTTTGGGGGGGTTGCTTGCGTGCTGGATTGAATCCAGTCCCTCTGTCAGATATATTTTGACACATGGTGGTGACTTTATTTTTAAGGAAGGAATCAGTCCCTCGGTGCTTTATCACCTGTGTTAATGTTCCTGGGCCACCAGATTTGTCAGGCACAGTTTCCCCTCAGAGAAGCCAGGTTCGCTGTCACCAAGCACCTCCTTATTTTCCATGGGCCTTAGCATAGTTTCCAGGAGGATCTGCTCCATGATCCTGCTGTGCACAGAGGAGAGGCCAGTTGGCCTGTAGTGCCCCAGGTCTTTCTCGTATCCCTGTTTAAAAATGGGTGCTGTTTTCCATTTTCCAGTCCATGAGAAGTTCACCAGACTGCCACAACTTCTCAAATACAAGAGTGACTTAGATACTTCCTCTATCAGCTCCCTTGGGCCCCATGGATGCCTCTCACCAGGTTCTATGGACTTGTGCACCTTCAGGTTCTTTGAATGACAGTAATGTGGTTGAAATCTTGCAGGACATTGAGGCAGTGGTTCTGCCTTACCTGCAAGTATTTTGCCTGACACTTTTTGGGATTCTGCTTGCATTGCCTCACCATATTAGTGGCATCCTGCTAAGATACCCTGAAACAACCATCTGTCTCCAGATGAAGATTCCCATCTCACAGTTTAAAGGATCATATTGCTGGAGGAAATGGGGTTGAACTTTAAATAAGCATCTGTCCAGCTCCACAGCCTGTCCTCAGCAGGGGCTGTGAGCAGATGCCTGCTGCAGACTGTAACAACAGCTCAAGTGTGTACAATTGCCCTCCCAGCCTCCAGCTACTATGCCTCCAGAAATTCCTGAACCAAATTGGCTGTTTATTTGTGAGTGCCCCGTGGCTTTCTGTTTCCTGAGCTCGTGTAGCCCTCCTTGGGAACTCCAACATGTTCAGGAGTTGTGTGTAATAGCTACAAACTTGTCTAGTCCTTGGTCTGAAGCCAGTTTATTTCTGATCTTTGCAAAATCCTGCAACAGTGGGTCTCACAGCTCAGACTCTGAGTTAAGTGTTTTCCTTGGTTCTGTTTTAAATGTAATGCCCCACAATTTAATTGGCAATCCTGTCATTCTTGTACTGAAAGTATTAATCCATAGGAACACTTGCTCTTCAGGACCCTTCTTGATTTTTGAGATTTGTCATCTTCTAGTTTGTATGTTTTCCTGAGTTGGAGAGTTCTATTCTGATTAATCTTGTTTGGATTGGTATCAATACTTGTGATTGATAAATTGTCCTTCTATGATCTCATTGCTGTGAAAACTCTACAATTAGGAAAACAAGTGGAGTTTTGCCTCTCATTGGTTTAATGAGTCTGTCAGCCAGGCACACCTCCCTGTCCACATCATCCCCCTGCCTCTCCACACCCCACCTGCCCCTAAGCAGTCACTTAGGCCATTGCCACAGATATCTTCTGGCCTTCTAATGCCAAAATTATTTCAAATTGTGTTTTGTCAGAATCTGGGGGTATGCTGCTCGGTGGGATAACTCAGTGCTTCTCTCAGCATGCCTGTCATGGATGCCTCTGGAGCAGTGCAGGTTCCTCTGTGTGTCATATGCAGTGTCCTGAATATGCAGTGATCAAAGAGCTGGCGTCACCGTGCTCTTGCAGGAGACATCTGAGGGTCCTCAGACCTTCCCTGTAGATTATACCCTCGCTGCAGGTCCGTTGAGTCAGTTAAGCTGTTGTTCGTGACTCTGTTATTTCAGTCTGGGATACAGCCCAGAACTCAGTCCTTCTACCCTTAATGCACATTTGAGCTTTTAGTTAATTGGACTGGGTTGCAACCACTGGTTCAGCTTTCAAAATTTTTAACTTAAGCAGTTTTTGAAGTCTCTGTCAATGACACAGAAGAGGCTTTTGCTGATTGTTTTGTGGAAGAAATAGTTTACAATGTTTGTGGAAGAAATAGTTTACTAATATTTTATAGCAAATGGACCATAGGTTAAGTGTAACAAGTACTTCAGAGCTTTCAACTCTTGTTTGTCTTTTGTTCTGTGCTTCACCCCCTTAGGTGTAGATCTAGAGCTGTCAAGGAAAGAAGAGGAGCAGCAAATGCTCCAGGATGCCCGGCAATGGCTGAACAGTGGGAGAATTGAGGATATAAAGCAGCCTCGGACAGGAGCCACAGCTCTTCATGTGGCTGCAGCCAAGGGATATTCTGAAGTCATGAGGTAGGAGGTCCTTCCAGGGCTGATGCATTAAATTAAGGCTGAAGACATCTTGCTTTACATTCAGAGAAATTTATTCCATACTGAAATTGTCAGGCTGCTGTTTCTCAAAAGGCTCCGTGGTTTTATGTGTACAACCACAGTGGTTCACCCAGAAATACACAGGGACTGGAGGATTCCCTTTCACACCTCCAGGCCTTTTTGGAGTAATGAAAGCTTTTTGAAGAATGAGGCATAAATTAGGAGGTCTCTAATTTTTCTAATCACAAGGTCTGATTTTCACTGTTAGAGTAATAGTTTCAGGACTAGCAAGTTAAACAGTATTAGGGGATAAAAGTATAATGTTGACATACAAAGTGACAATACATACTGCATGACAGTCACAAACATGACCAGTCTTGTGGGAAGGTGCAGTGTCCACCCCTGTCTCACTGTCCTATGCCCCTTCATGCTATTGCTCCTGCAGTGACAGAGGGATTCCAGCACCTGACAGCTCTGCTGTCCTGGCACTAACAAGATTATTATGTCCATAAACCCGCCCAGTGTAGCATTTCCTGGTAAAAAACATTAATATTGCTACAGGTAATGTCAAATTAAGCTTTCCACCAATAAAGCTTTCTTCTCTGCTCTTTATGTGTGGCTGGAGCTGCCCATGAACACAGAGCTTATGGAATCCCAGACTGGGTTGGGCTGGGAGGAACCCTAAAGCTCATCTTGTCCCACCCCTTGCCTTGGGCAGGGACACCTTCATCTATCCCAGGTTGCTACAAGCCCTGTCCATCCTGGCCTTGGACACTTCCAGGGATCCAGGGGCAGCCACAGCTTCTCTGTGGACCCTGTGCCAGGGCCTGCCCACCCTCACAGGGAGAATTTTTTACCTCATATCTAATCTAATCCTGCCCTCTGTCCATGTGAATTCCCGTTTGTGTTGTTACTACATGCTCTTGTAAATATTCTTTATAAAGTGTCGTAGTTTGACACTGCCCAATGCCAGGCACCCACTCACTCACCCTCCCCTCCCACAGCTGGGCAGAGGAGAGCAAAAAATTAACAAAGGGTTCCTGAGGTGAGATAAGGACCAGAGAAAACCCTTCAAGGGCAAAACAGGCTCAGCTTAAAGTTGCAAAGTGAATTTATTACTAACAGAATCAGAGGAGGATAATGAGAAGTAAAATAAGCCTTTAAAACACCTTTAACCCCCAGCCCCTCCCTCCTTCCCACTGACAGCACTGGGAGGGGTGACAGGGTGTGGGGATTTGGGTCAGTCCAGCACTGAGATTTTCTTCACTGCTCTGGGAGAGGAGTCTTTGCCCTGTGAGACCATGGGGTCCCTCCCACGGGAGACAGTTCTCTGTGAACTTCTCCATTGTGGGTTCACTCTCACAAGCAGCAGTCCTCCCAAAACTGCTGCAACATGAATTCCCCCCACAGGCTCACAGTCCTCCCAAAACCGCTGCAGCGTAGGTCTCTCTTCCACGGGGTGCAGTCCTCCAAGGACAGGCTGCTCCAGCCTGGAAACAGGGCCCCCTCTCTCCACAGGGTCTTCCACTGGATCACAGCCTCCTCCAGGCATCCACCCACTGCAGTGTGAGCACCTCCCCCATGGGCTGTGGGTGGATCTCTGCATCCCCCATGGATCTCTGCATCCCCCGTGGGTTCCCTTGGGCTGTGGGTGGATCTCTGCATCCCCCGTGGATCCCCTGGGCTGTGGTGGATGTCTGCATCCCCCATGGATCTCTGCATTCCCCGTGGGCTGTCCATGGATCTCTGTATCCCTTGTGGATCCCCATGGGCTGCAGGGGCACAGCTGCTTCACCATGGTCATCATCACAGCCTGCAGAGGAATCTTGGCTCTGGTGCCTGGAGCACCTCCTCCCCCTCATTCTTCTTGGTGTCTCCATGTTGTTTCCCTCACATGTTCTCACCTCCTCTTCTGTGACAAGAAAAAAAACTGTGCATGCCCACTTTGTTTTGATTTTCTTCTTAAATCTGTTGTCACAGATGTGTTACCAACCTCTCTAATTGGCCCAGCTTTGGCCAGCAGCGTGTCCATCTTCAGAGCCATCAGGGATTGGCTCTGCCAGACATGGTAGAAGCTTCCAGCAACTTCTCACAGAAGCCACCTCTGTGGCCTGCCTGCTGCCAAAAGCCAGGCTTTGTGTAACCAACACACGAGCTTACTCTCTTGCCTGTGTTAAAATCCATTCTGGAAGTGTTCATCTATCTCGATCCTAAGTTTCATAATTTTAAGTGACATGACTTGATGTCGAAGAGCTGTTTCATATCAAGCTCAAGCATTTTATTGTACTTTGTGTTTCTGATTTGTATTCAGTCATTAGAGCTTATAATTGAGTGATGAGCTGTCTGTGCCTGTACCATGCCCAAGAACAGCAATCTGACACAGCACATGTGAATAGAAATGTAGTATCTCTGAATTTAAGGTGTTGGTCTCCTCACTGTCAGGGGAGCGTTGTGTATCCAGTGCTCTTGATGAAGTTCAGTGTGTGCAGGATGACTTAGTTCTGGACAGCCTCTACTTGGCATTAATTGTTGTAATGATAAACACTTCTCGTAGCAAGCTGACATTGTTTCACTCTTGTGTATATGATGGCTGTGCTGAAGTTCAAATCCAGAGCTCTAGTGACTTAAACCAAAGGGGCTGACAGCCAGGAGCCAGCTAACTCTAAATGACACATGGAATTTGTCTGTGACCTTGAGTCTCTTAGCAGCTCTGTTTCTCCCTTCTGCCAACTGGAAAATCAACAGAAACTCAGCACCTAATTTACAATTTCTTTCACAGAGAAGCCCACAGCTGCTCTGCTGTGACTGTGTTTTATTTAGCACAGTAGCACATTGGTGTAAAGCTGCAGGAGTTTCCAAGCTATTGGTGCCATGTTGGGGTCCTGCTGGATTTCCCTCGTGCTGTGCAATGGTGGCTTTGCGTGGGGGAATTTCTCACAATGGAAATTTTCAGGAGCAGTTTTATCAGACTTGCAGAATTCCCCTAGGATGTTATGCACTATTTAAGCAGTTTGGATAATAGTTTTGATACAGGAGCTGCTCAGTGCTCTTGCCTGATTACTGCCACATCAGTGTGCGCATGGCTCTGGAGTTCCAGACTACCCCAAACCTTTTGTGTTTGTTTTGGTATTAAATATTCAAGCTCCAGGTGCTGTGAAACACCAGTGTTCTCCTCTGATAGAGAAGGGAGGGTGGAAGGAGCACAGCAGTGAGGGTAAGGAAAGGAGATCCCAGGCAAGTTCACTTGTGGAGAGATTTGCTTGAATTGTCCAAGAGCTACTCTGAAAAAATGCATTTGGGGTTGTTTAATCCAAATGAGGGTTGTTTAGAAACAGATTTTACTTCTGTCACTGTCACTGGTGCTTCCCTGGCAGTCCTGTTGGTCTCCTTGAGGACCACCCCCCACTGTGGCCTTGTGCTCTCGGGGAGCCAAGCTCAAGCTCCAGTTCCCAAATATCCCTCTCCTGGCAGGTGCTGTGCTTGGCTCCCTGGCACAGGGATGACAGTGCAGGGATGCAACTGAGCCAGTCCAGACTCTCTCCTCTGCTGGAGCAGGAGTTCAGAGTGGGTCACCAATGCCAGATGAGAAGTCAAGTTGTTCTCCCAGTTCAGGACATGCTGAAAGGGAACCTTATTAGTTTGACGTGTTCCAGCAGGTTTTACATTGAAGTCACTTCGTTCATTGCCCTTTCCATTACAGTTTTGAGCACATCAGGTGGGATGTTGCTTTGGTTAATAAACAAGTCCAGAAGCTCCTGACTGTTAGGGAGCCAGGCTGCCCACTTGGTGCCTAACAGGGGAAACTGCTGTGTCAGGAAGTCATTCCCGATGGGCAGAGATCAATCCTGCTGCTTTCCTCAGGCTCCTGATCCAGGCTGGGTTTAATTTGAACGTCCAGGACAACGATGGCTGGACTCCACTCCATGCTGCTGCTCACTGGGGAGTGAAGGAAGCATGTTCCATCCTGGCTGAGGCTCTGTGTGACATGGACATCAGGAACAAGCTGGTCAGTACACTACTAATGCAGGGTATTCTATAGCCACATTAATAGTAACTATTGCCTTCTGCGTGATCATGGAATCATAGAACCCCAGACTGGTTTGTATTCAGAGGAACCTTAAAGCTCATCTCATCCCACCCCCTGCCACGGGCAGGGACACCTTCCACTAGCCCAGGTTGCTTCGAGCCCCGTCCAGCCTAGCCTTGGACACCTGCAGGGATGGGGCAGCAACAGCTTCTCTGAGCAACCTGTGCCAGGACCTCACCACCTTCACAGCCAAAATTTCCTTCCCAATATTCCATCTATCCTTGCCCTCTGGCAGTGGGAAGCCATTCCCCCTTGTCCTGTCCCTCCAGGCTCTTGTCCAAAGTCCCTCTGCAACTCTCTTGGAGCCTCTTTAGGCACTGGAAGGGGCTCTGAGTTCTCCCTGGAGCTGTCTTTTCTCCAGGTGAACTCCCCCATCTCCCCCAGCCTGGCTCCAGAGCAGAGGGGCTCCAGCCCTGTGGTCAGTTTAGTGGGCCTCTCTCGATTCTTTCCAGCAGGTCCATGTATGTCCTGAGATGGGAGCTCCAGAGCTGGACACAGAGGTCCAGGTGGGGTCTCATAGGAGATACAACATCATGATCCACCTGCATGACAAAGTCATAGCAGTCCTCCTTGCTTGTGCACTGGATAATTTAAATACATCAGTAAATGAAAAATCTTGACTGGCAGAAGACAGAAAAGGTTTCAAATATTATGGCAAATGTGACCTGATTAAACTTTAACACTGAACTTGTAAGAAGGGATAGGAGCTGATCTGTGCCATCCTGAGCTAGTGTAACCCTGAGAAATCAAATGACAGCAAAGAAACAATCTTGGAGTGCAGAATAATAGACTAATATTAAAGGTATAAGGCACTGAAAACAAGTGAACCCATGAGAAACTGGCAGTTTTAAATCCTCCCTCTTCTATGTATTGGTAATAAGAAAGGAAATGGAAGATTTGCGAGACATAAGCAAAGAAAAATAGGATGGAAGAAAAGGAGCAAAAACATTTCCTTTCTAACAGTTGGAGGTTTTTCCTTGAAGAGCCCTTGTAGTTTCAAGAGCTTGTCCAGGGCTGCTCTTGGTGTTCGTGTCCCTGCTGGGATGTCCACACTGGTCTGTGAGCTGCTTCCCACTGGACCGGGTGTGCTGTGGCTGCCTCTGGGGGAGGAGGGAAGGTTGAATGTGCTTGGAGGAGCACCAGGGGATGGAGGCAGGCAGGAGGATGTGATAAGAGAGGGCCATGTGTGTTCAAGTGCATCCAGCTGTGCTGGAAACTGCTGGAACTCAAATGCCCCATGAGGAACCCTTTCAGCCTGATGAGCTCTTTGGCACCCAAAATGTGGGGAATCTTTTCTGTTTAAATGCCATCAGGTGCTTTTCCAAAGTGTTCAGGATGCATATGGGGTCTTGTGTCATGCCATACTTGAAACAGCCACAGTTGTATTTATTGTGTTACTCACTCCTTCCAGTCCAGAATTGTCTCCTTGTTGGGTCAGATGAACAAGGCCACCTTTTATTTTTTGACATGTAGCCATTTGGTTTCAGGTTGTTAATGGCATTTAGAGCTTTAGTTTGGTGAAAATGTAACCAATTTCTTGTTTTGTACACTAGAGTACTTTTTTCTGGTTTGTTTTATTTTATACATGCCCATGGACATGGAAATGGATCCCAAATTTTTTGGCTTGCTGGCAGCCTTTCAGAATGTTTAAATACAAGATGGTAAAGTAACACAGAATCAGGAATATCGTGAGCTGGAAAGGACCCACAAAGATCATCCAGTCCAACCCCTGGCCCTGCTCAGACACCCCAACAATCCCACCCTGGTAATCCCTGGGAACATTGTCCAAACACTCCTTGGGGAGTGGCAGTGCCCGGCACCCTCTGGGGGAAGAACCTTTCCCTGATATCCAACATAAGAAGAGGTTGATCACATTCCCTCCCAATACAAGAGTGTTCTTTTTAGAAACTTGGAAACTCAAGCATAGTCCTGGCTGTTGGATTTGAGCAGCAGCAGCCAGGGACCGGCACTGCCCTGGTAAAAGCTGCTCACTGAACATAAACATGATCTTAGAGGTCTTCTCCAGCCAAAATGGTTCTGTGATTCCATGATCACTGTCACATGAGTTTACTTGCTCTGGAGTGAAACAGTGTCACTCACCATTTGGGGAGGGAGGATGTGGAGCATATGCACTGGTAAATAGAACTTCTTGGAATATTACCAGTCTGCCATCTCAGATACCCTCTTGTGTTCTCTCTTTGCACCAGGGCCAGACGCCCTTTGATGTTGCTGATGAGGGACTTGTGGAGCATTTAGAAATGTTGCAGAAGAAACAGACTGTGGTGAGTTTCTGGAGATTGTTTTCCAATTACCTCTCCAATTACCTTTTCACATACAGGTGTTCTCCAAGACATGGTGCCAACAGATGCAGGAAGCTGAGGCCTAGCTCTTTTCTTTAGTTACTCATTTGCAATCTTTAATCACAGCAATATTTTTAATAGCTAAAAATCTAAATAACTGGATGACAGCAGCAAGGAGGTCAGTAATGTGATGGCATGCAGAATTATGGAAACTGGTAAGGAATTTGTGTTCATCTTTGTAATTGTTATTGTCCTGCAGTTGCTTTGTTGGCTGGCAGGCTCTCTAGCATCAAAGTGCTCTGTTCCTAATGAGTGATTACCCAAGTCAGCTTTGTGTTTGCATCCAGGGAAGTACACTGTCAGTGTTGAGAAATAGATCTGTTACCATGTCTGCCTTTCTTACAATAGGGAGGCTTTGGATTGAGGAAGAAGAAATTATACACTTCAGGAAATTCTGGATTGAAAAAAATGGGTGGTTTCAAAATTATATTAAATTGCCATTTCATAATGCAGTGGAAGAGATTGGAAGGGATTATAAGCCAAAAGTTGACATAAAAAAAGGAAAGCAAAACATATCTTGTTCAAAGTAAGGGCAGTTGTCATGCTAGAAAGTTGGATTTGGATTGAGTTTTTTCCTATTTCATCTGGTCTACTCAATTATCTCATTTGGGTGCTTCCAAAACACAAGCTAACCTTCTTTCAAAAAGAATTAAAAATCTGTAAGTATCACTTAAACATTGGGTTCAGAAACAGACAGAATGGGAACACTGCTGATAAACCCAGGAATGGATTTTCAGGAACTGACAGTGTGGGTGGTTAGAACTCCAGCTCTGATCACAACACAGCTGCTGCCATCCTCAAATAGCAGCCTTAGTATTCACAGGAACTTCTTAAAAATTAATCAGCTTCTCCCTAAATGAGGTGTTGATAAATACTATCAGGGTTGTATTTTGGATTCCCCTCTCTTTCACTACCCAGGATTTTGCGGATAACTGAACTTCTTAAAGGAAAAGAAAAAGAAGAATTTTTTGGGTGACTGCTCACCCATTTTTAGGGCTGCTTTGCAGGGGCTACAACCCCCCTGTTCTCTATATAGAAGCACTATATAAAGGCCTTCTCCATTTATTCAGGCTGGGCAGAAGAATCTGGATTTTATTATACATTTTTTTTAGTGGATATGTTTTTTTAGTGAAAAAGCCAGTTTATCATGTGTTTATCATGTACCACTTTTATCACTTAAAACCAGAAAACTTGTATTTGTTAAGGATAAAGCAGGCAGTTCCAAGATGTTATTTCTCTTCCAAAATGGCTTTCAAATCAGATATGTTTTTCAGTCTAAGGCAGAACACTGTGCCACCCTTGCTGAAAGATTTGCTGCCATTACTGGAAAGCAGGGGGGATTTTTGTATGCTGGAAGCAATGAATTTGGTTTGGGTTTGGATTTTTTTTCCCTGTTACTGAATTATCTGTGAATGAAGCAGGCTGTTTCCTGCTCTTCCCTTTGCTGTGCTCCAGCAGTTTGGTCAGTTTAACAATGTTGTAGCACAGATTTTTGCTCTTCACTGGAATCCATGCAGCTTTTCCCACTTCACAGGTTGCCCAGAGCAGCTGTGGCTGCCCCATCCCTGGAAGTGTCCAAGGCCAGGCTGGACGGGGCTTGGAGCCCCTGGGACAGTGGAAGGTGTCCCTGCCATGGCAGGGGAATGAGCTTTAAGGTCCTTTCCAACCCAAATAATTCTGGGATTCTATGATTCAGAATTTACAGTGTTTTTACTTCCTTTTCCTGGTGTCATCTGCTGTCAGAAGAAAAAGAATAACCATGAGCCATGACACAGCAGAGTCAGCCTTAAATTGAACCCCTAACTGCCTCCCTACTTCTGCCTCAGCTGTTCCTGTTCTTCTGGAAGGTACTAAAACAAATTTTGGGTACTGTTTTGTCCACTGATAGTGGTAAAATTAATATTGCTGCTCTCTAGACAAAATCTTTCCATTTCTGTGTGATCCCAGGTATTCCCATGCAGTCACTTTGTGCATTTGAGAGATTTAAGAAGTGACCCATCCTCATAGGAGTTCCCTGGTTGCCTGTGCAGGGCAGACTTGAATGCTTTTCTCTGACAGCAAGTAAATAACAGCCAAAAAGGCATCAAAATTTTAGCTGAATCTAGCCTGATTTCATGGGCGCACACACATGCACAGACCTCCAGTAGAATCCGAGAATGGTTTGGGCTGGAAGCAGCCTTAAAGCTCATCCCATTCCACTCCCTGCTGTGGGCAGGGACACCTCCCACTATCCCAGGTTGCTCCAAGCCCCATCCAACCTGCTTTGGACACTTCCAGGGATGGGAGAGCCCACAACCTCTCTGGGCAGCAGTCAAGGTTCATCCCTGGTCATGGCAGAGGCAGCTGCCAGTGCCTTTGAAGTTTTTATTAAATGGCAGCTGCATTCCAAGGACGTGCTGGGTGCTGTGCCTGGTGGAGCGCCAGTCCAAGGCTCACAGTGCCATTGCAATGTGCTGCTGTTCAAGTGGCATCTTACACAAATGTGCAGTGGTTTGGTCTAACGAGGCTGGGCTGACCTTGTGCTGTGGTGCTCACTGGGTTGTGCTGACAGGGCTGGTTAATGTCTGTCCTCATTCTCTCTCTCCCATCTTCCTGGACTTTTGACCAGCTGCGGAGTGAGAAGGAGACAAGGAATAAGCTGATTGAAGCTGACATGAATGGGAAGCCTCAAAACAGACTCTTCACCAAGTAAGTCTCTCTCTCTTAGTTGAAAAGACCCAAAAAGTAATGGGAGAGCAGTTTCATCTCTCACAGCCAGCTGGCCTCAGCTGGGTCAAAAACAATTCACTGCTGTTTATTTCATGTTTTTTTTTTAAATTTGAACACTCTCAAATACAGTTTTAGTTGTGTCAAATATAGTTTGTGTTGTGTCTTAACATACCCAGTGAGTGGTGGAACAAGGGCTTGGGCTGGTGTTTGGTTCTGCAGCTCCTGCTCTGGCTGGGGATCAATCAGATCTTTGGGCTGAGAACTGCACCTTTTTGTTGCACAAAGCCCTACAGCCCAGCTGCTGTGTTGTGTGGCCCTAGAAAAGGAGAGATCACAATTTTGTGGATGGAAAAATGCTTGCAAAAATGTGAGAAGATATGAGACTGGCAGTGGAATGCATGGCAAATTGACCATGATAGAAGTGCTGGAGTGTTCAGTCTGTAGATGCATTTTATCCTTTGCTTCTTCTGTATGTAGTAAATAATGTCCATGTCTTCCTGAGAGGTACAACTCAGATAACTTGCTTGCCTAGTCCTAAAAATTTCCTATTTTGCAGCAAAGAGAAGATTCTTTATGAGGAAGACACGTTGAAGTCCATGGAAACTGAGGAAGAGAACAAGGACTCGAGCAGTTCTAGTTCTGAAGAGGAAGAAGCTGAAGATGAAGTTTCAGAATCGGATGCTGAAAAGGAGTCAGGTAAGACTTAGTGCAGCATTGGATTTAATAACTAGCCTAGCTATTACCATTATTAATGTTGTTGTTGTTTTTAACTAATTGTATAATTAGTTGTTAAGGACATGCTGAAAGTTTTACTTCCAGTCTATATGTACAGAATTTGGAGAAACCGGGAGCTACTGTGCTAAAAAAGTTGATTCAAATGCTGACTCACAGGTCAGCATAATTATCTTTAAAAATCCTTCAGATCCTATTTTAATTCCTACTTCCAGCTCACATGTATTGAAAATAACACACTGTCCATAGCTTGTTCTCAAACAGGGTGTTTTTCTTGTTGACCCAGTTCAAGAAGAATCCTTCAGGATGGTAGGGAAGCAGGTGCAGTTGTAGGAAGGCAATAGTCTGTGTTTGGATCAGTCTGAAATGAAGGGCTGAAGCTGTTCTGACTGATTAGAGAGGTGAGGAACTTCTGTTTTCTAGGCTGTGATGAATAATGATTGCAAAAGATAGTGGAAAATAAGAATTAAGTACACAGAATCACAGTAGCATTTACATTATAGTATATTGCTGGCATCTTACTCCCATTCCTTTTCCATAATTTCTTTGGCTACCTTAATGAGTTTCAAAAGTGTATATGTGCAGCACAGAAAGTTTAAATACAGATACTTAATTGTACAGTAAGCCAAGACTTATTTGTACTTAATATTCTGCAAACACAGATGGATCTTGGACTATGATGTGTTTAATGGTTAAACTACTTTTAACATCAACTTATTTGGTCTATATCCAATATACTAAGAAACAGGTCCTGAGGAGAAGTGTATTTTAAAGTTTTGTTGTGCTTCTGTGCCAGTGAAATCGTCACCTGTGTTAGGATTGTATCAGTTAATGCTGTTGGGGCAGGGTGAGAGGAGTTGGAAATCCTGGCTGGGCTCTGCAGAGCTACTGCTGCACCAGCTGGGTGGGCATGGCAGTAACACAAGGAAATGATCCTGGGGCTTTTAAATCAAGCAAGTCTAGTGGACATGTCAGTGGTGGAAAGAGACACACAGTACAGATCACATATATTTTCTCCATAAATCAGGGCTTAACACTGGTTATATGCATATTTATATAAATATAAATTATACCTGTCTAGCTGGGTGCTAGTTTGTAATCCTTGTAAACATGGTGGTAGTTTGATCAAAACAACTCAGATGTTTGCACACCTCTAAGACCTGGAGCTGTGTGGGGTTTAACTGAGTCAGGAACAGCCTAAGATCCTTCAGCAAGGGAAGGTCTACAGCACTCAGCATTAAATTTTGTTTAAAGCCAGACCAGGTCTTTTTATTGCATTAATTCACTGAGCAAAGCACATTATAGGAGTATATGTTAAACCACTGAAGCTAATAGAAATGGGAGACAACAAGTATTCAGGTAGTGATTCAGCTTCAGGCTGTGTTAGATGTACTCTCCTTTCCTGGGAAGATTATTGGGTCCTTTGAGAAATTTCCATCAGAATTTAAACCCCACCTTGTAAACTTCTGAAATCTCTGGTAAAATGAGTGTGGACTTGCCCAGTTGGATGGACACACAGCTATCACTTGCTGCATATGTGAGTGGAGGGTCACATCTTTGGTACTCTTTTTAAAGCAAGATTCTTGAAGGTAACAGCATCAGCCCACATTGTAGGAGGCCTCCAAAGAGAAGTAGGATTTTTCATTTTGGTACTAAAAATAATAAATGTCACAGTATTACTGATTTCAAAGACAGACAGTGGTGTTCCTGGGCTGATCCCCCAGCGTGGGCAGCAGGGCAGGGGGGGATTCTGCCCCTGTGCCCTGCTCGGGTGAGACCCCACCAGCCCTGGGCTTCCAGCTCAGGAAGGATGTGGAGCTGCTGGAGTGAGCCTGGAGGAGGCACCAGGGGGATCAGAGGGATGGAGCAGCTCTGCTGTGAGGAAGTGCTGGGAGACTTGAGATTCCTCGGCCTGGAGAGGGGAAGCTTTGGGGTGACCTCATTGTGACCTCCCAGGACCTGAAGGGAGCCTGCAAGGAGGATGAAGAGAGACTGCTTTCAAGGGCCTGGAGTGACAGGACAAAGGGGAATGGCTTCAAACTGACAGAGAGTAGGTTTAGATAGGATAATAGGAAAAAATTCCTCCCTGTGAGGGTGGGGAGGCCCTGGGGTTGCCCAGAGAAGCTGTGGCTGCCCCTGAATCCCAGGAAATGGCCACGGCCAGGCTGGAGCAACCTGGGATAGATGAAAGTGTTCCTGCCCGTGGCAGTGAGTGGAATGAGATGGGCTTTAAGGTTGCTTTCAGTTCAAACCAGTCTGGAATTCTGTGTTTCTGTGTTTATTTGGTCAACATTTTACATGCTTGCATTGTACAGGAGGCAGGGGTATGAAAACATGAATATTATTCCCTTATTCCTCTTCATTTTCTGTAATATTCCCATACCTTTATCATTCTGAGCTGTGCTGGACACAGAGGTTATGACTGTTGTTCTAAAGTGTTCAAAGTCCAGATGAAAAAAAAATTCTGAGTGGTCTTTTTAAACCTAAAAATTCCAACCCCTTTGGTAGCTGAGCATAAAGCAGGACATGTAGAAGCTGGCAGTGTAACACACAAGTTTATTTTGAGGTGTGTTTTGAAGAGTCTCAGGTTGCGATTAATTTGTTGAATTTGCAGAGACTGTGGGAGGAAGAAATTGGATGAGGGAAGCAGTGAAATTGTTAGAAGGCTTCAGAGTAGTATGCTTCTTATAATCTGTAAGGAATTTTTGTTCTTCAGATGAAGGAAACTAAGGGCATTCATGTCACTTTATTCATTTTGAAGACAATTAATTTGGCATTGACCTCTTGTAAACAAGAGAAAGATCAGTATAAAATTCTGTGGTGATTATCTGTGCTGGGAACTGTTACAATATGCAATTATTGGGAATTAAAGCCAATAAAGGCCAAGGAAGCTTTTAATGTTTTGTTTAGAAACCAATCAAACAAAAACACTTATCCAAAAACCCTTACAGAAAAGGAATTAGAAACCTAAATTTTTACTCTTACCAAATTTGTTTTGAGGAGATTGAACTAATCCTCTCCAGTTTATCTTGTCTGGAATTCATAATGTTTATTACTGAAATTTTGGTAGAATAAAATGTGGGATCCTGCCCAAAGCCAGCCCTGCCAGCACAAAGTCCCTCTGCTTGTCACTCTTCTGCAGTCACAGAAGATGTCCCAGAATGTTCCAGTCACATTGCTCACAGTTAGTCCTTCCCAGCCTGTCATTACCACTTTAGCCTGTGCCCTTCTAATTAGGCTTGACCTTAAAAGCTGTCCTGTGTGCTATAAACTTCCAGAACAGTGCCCATCCAGCCCAGCCTGGAGAGCTGCTGCCACCTTCCCTTCCTGCAGTGCTCTGTGTTTTACAGAGCAGTTACAACAATGAGCAGCTGGCAGCAAATGGGCATTTCCGTGGGCTTGGATGCCCAGTGTGGCAGGCTGGGCCTGCAGGGAGGAATGAGGGACCCATTGCCCCTTCCCCAGGGGTGGGTGAAAGCTCTGCTCCAGAACAGAAATCTACTGCTTCACAGAGAGGGAAAAGCTGCTGAGAATCCATTCTTCTGCAGACTCACAGGAACAGCTGGAGCTGTGTCAGGGGAGATTTAGGCAGGATATCAGGGAAAGGTTCTTCCCCCAGAGGGTACTGGGCACTGCCCAGGCTCCCCAGGGAATGGGCACGGCCCTGAGGCTGCCAGAGCTCCAGGAGTGTTTGGACAGCACTGCCAGGGATGCCCCGGGTGGGATTGTTGGGGTGTCTGTGCAGGGCAGGGGTTGGACTGGATGGTCCTGGTGTGTCCCTTTCAACTCAGGAGATTCCATAATTCTGTCTTTGTCTCTTTAGTTCAGGCTCTGTCAGTCCTGATAACTTCCTGTTATTTTAAAATGTTTCTCTTGGCTTGCTCTTTTCTGGTTTTTGTGTCCTTTGAATCCTTATTTTTCTAGTACCGAGAATATTTGTTACAGAAAGATTGATCTTCATGCTCCAAGGTGCTATCTTCCCAGATGCTCCATCCTAAACAACGCCAAATTTGTAACAGCAGATTTGTATTCCCTGCACATAGGTTATTTGCTGGGACTGTTTGGGTGCTTATGCTTAAAATTGCTTTCTTTTTTCCAAGCCATGATTGTGTGAGCACTCATAGCTATAAGGAAAGCTTTGATTGGTGAGTGTAGGTACATCATTTCTCAGGCAGGTTCCATATGCCTGGGTTCATGATGAATAATCTGTCTCCAGCCTGTGCTCTCCTGTCAAGTGAACCTACTGCCTGAGTCACACTTTCTGCTTACTCTCCCCCTGGTAATGTCTGGTGAATGTTCTTCTGTCAAGCATGTGCATAAGTACAAAAAACAAATGTGATACTGGACAGCTGCTCTTATCTAACAAGCAGGGAGCCAGCTGTGAGCTTGGACAAGGGTTGCTTAGCTTGCTTGGAGCCCAAGTAAGGGTTTTTGTTGGGCAGTAGTCCTGGCTTCCTGTAAAAAAATGGATTTTGCTGCAGGAGACCAGAAATTCTGCCCAGCAGCACAGGCAAGTGCAGAGAACTGTGCAGTGAAACCCAGCACTGTGCACTCAGGGCTGTGGGCTGTACCACGCTTGTGGTTCAGGAAGGAGGAACAGCATGTGCCCCTTTTCATCCCAGGAAGAAATTCCCAGACAGAAAACAAAATTGTGAAAAACAAAAAACCTGTGTGTCCTCTTCATGGAGCTTTCTGCAAAGATTTTGCTTGTCTGTGAGGATAAAGTACAAAAGCTTTGCCTGGCAAATGTGTCTATCCTATTCTTTAGGAAGTGGGAAGCTCCTTGCAGAAAGCCCTGACATCTGACAGTGCAGAAGGCACTGACATTTCTGTGGTCCAAGGAGGTCACACAGCACTGAACTGGAGTGCAGACCACACTCTGTGTAAAGAAGGGCCTCAGAAGTGCAATACTGAAACATTTGGTTTCTCTTCTTGTTTAAAATTGTAGAGAGAAAGGAAGAGCCCTTTGCCAACCACTCCAGCCGTGAATCCAGGCCCAGCATCACTGAGCAAATGCCACCACCCGAGCCCAACTCCTTCACTGCATCTGCCAGAAGAGTAAGTGAATTTGGAATCAGTGGGGACTCCAGTAGTGCTCAGAAGCAGAAGGTGTTAACTGGGAGATGGGTGCTCTGAAACCAGTCTTCAGAGGACTTTAAGACTTGAATTTAGAAAAGCCTGGTAGTATGAAATTCTGATAAAGATGTGTGTTAACAGCAGTGTAGGGACAATATGGTTCCTCTTGAATCTCTGACCCTCCAAAGCCAATTGTGGTGAAGAAAGCCAGCCTACTGCACTTGCTCTGCATGCTGTCAGTTCTGAGGGGGCTGATGCCAATATCTTCTCAGCAGATCTGTCACCAGAGCTGATTTCTGCCTGTGTGCCAGTGGTGAGTTCAGCACCATCAACCATCATTTGCCTCTGACTTGCCAAAGCCAGTTGAGTCAGTGGTGTGATGTTACTGCCCAGCAAGCAGAGGATAGTTTGCATGTGGCTGGCCAGCTGGGCTGTAAAAGCTTTGAAAGATGAAGTGGTCACTGAAATCTTATGTGAATCCTCCGGCTCTCAGATCACTGAGCTAGATGGCACCAGGAGACTCTGCTCTGCACAGGACTCCTGTTGTGTGCTGCTGCTTTCTTTTTGCACCAGACTATGGAGAAAACAACACAGACACCTGGCCCAGGGCTGAAGCGCTAGGTGCTTGTCGGGAGAAAGTGTTTCTTGCTTAGTCACAATGTTTTATTTTTCAAATGTAACAGAGCATAACCAAGATCAAATGAAAGAGAGCTCCTCTGGCATTGTTCAGCTCAGGCTGGCTTAGAGGGGAACTGTTAGAGGTAGAAGGGTGCTGGGAAGTGTGAGTACTTCAGTTAACCTTTTCCCAGCGTAACCAAGATCAAATGAAAGAGAACTCCTCTGGCATTGTTCAGCTCAGGCTTAGAGGGGAACTGTTAGAGGTAGAAGGGTGCTGGGAAGTGTGAGTACTTCAGTTAACCTTTTCCCAGCTGCAGAAGTTTGGTCTCTCACTCCTTTGAGCTGTTTAATGCAGAATAAGGGTGTTAGAGTGTAGAAGCTGGCCTGTGAGGGGAGAAATTATGGATTTGACCTCAGTCACTTAAGATCAGCTTCTTTATACCTTCTCTTACCTGTTTGATTTCTCTGTAGTTCTCTTTGACAGGCTGGGCTTTAGATTGTGTTCCCCTCTATTAGGGGAGTTATTAGTATGTGCTGTTCCTGTGTTCAGAATTTATAGATGGCAGGTTTTGCTGTGGTTTTGAGCATTCTCTGAGGAAAGCATCAAAACTACATGAAAATGTTCGAGCTGTGTAGCTCAGTAGACTGGCAGTGCTGGAAATGGTGGAGTACGGGTTAACTCTTTGCATCTGCATTGAAATGACACAAGCTGAAAACATTGCTCAAATACTGAAGGAATAATTTCAGCTTGGCAGTCTTCAGACAGTGAGTCTGGGCGCAGAGCTCTCCAGTAGCTCCATTTATTCTGAATGGTGTCAGATGGTTTATGTCAGACAGAATATGGTATAATAATGCTTAGATCAGCTTTGATCAAAAGTCTTGTCTGCCCAGTGTCCTGCCCAACAGTGACCATCAGAAGCTACTAGAGAACACAGTCTTGCAGGAATTCCCTCCCACAGTCCAGCAATTGGCATTTCAGGAACTCGCTGAACCTGGTGTATTTTTTGTCTTCAGTAGTCCCTGCTGGACTTTTACTTTATGCAGTCACTTTTTGACTGGGATCCTCTAATGTCAGTGGTAAAAAGAATCCTTCAGCTTAGTTAAAAACTCTACAAAGCTCCCTGTGCCATTAACCAACCACACACTGAATTTGTTTGCTATCCCTCGTTCCTTTATGGGAAGGACCAAGGAATAATTGTTCCTTACTCACCCTTCTGTGTGCCACAGTGGGTTTCATGTACCTTGGTCATATCTCAGCCTGGAGACTACTGATATACTAAATATCTCCTCATGCAAAACCTCTCTTGCTCTACTCATTCTTGCTGCCTTTCACTGAACTCTTCTCTTCTTGTCAACTGCTGCTGAACCCTGGACCTGAGCTGTGTGTGGTACCAAAAGTGTGATTGTACTCTGCAGTAATACAGAGCCACAGTGGTTGTGTGTTCTGTATTCTGTACTTTTCCAAAAATTCCTAATAATTTGTTTGCTTTATTTCCTGTACAACTTGGTGCTTAGCCCTGCACAAGTATCTCTTGTGGTGCTCAGGCTCCATTCTTGAATGGCAGTGTGCAGCCTTTTGAAAGACTTGATCACCGTAGCTAAAGTCGTACATTTAAGCAGTTGTGTCTTCAAGGACTAATATATGCAGGTCAGAAGTGCCTCATGTAACAAAAAGCACAAAGGCCCGTGTGCCATGCACAGTTATCTGCCCATGGAAGGGGCCTTAGTGAGGCTGAAGTCCAACGTCCTGCTCAAAGCAGGATTAAGCTCATGTCATGTTGCTTTGTCCTACCTGAGCTCAGCTGAGATTAAAAGGTCTCTGAGGATGGAGATGCTCTACTCCTTTACTCTCTGTCCCAGTGCAGCTTTGATTCTGCCAGGAGTTATGTCTCCATGTCAGCTGGGATTTCCCAAGTGGAAACTTGTCTGTTCTCCTCCTTTCACTATAGATTGTAGAGAAGTCTGGTTCCATGTCCTCTGTAAACCCACCCCTAAGTAGCAGAGCAGCTAAATCCTGTCTTTGCCTTCTCTTTTCCATGCTGAACAATCCAGGTTTCCTCAGTTTCTTCCTTTACAGTGTTGTTGGCTACAGCTCCCTGGTGATCTCAATGGCTTCTTCTGGACTCCACTGGTGTGAGGGGTTTGTTTGCAGCTAGTTCCGTAAGACCTGAGTATTTGTTTTTTGTATTCTGCCTTCACTGAATAATTCCCCCTTCCTAAATGGGTGATAATAAAAGCTTCAGTGTTCCTTATATTCTTTCCTCAAAGCTGGAGTAGGGTATTGTGTAGGCAGAGACCTACACAGTGACAGAAGATTCCTTTCATCTGTCCTTGGGCATGAGGCACTACAGCAGTTTGCATCCCTGTGAGTTCACCTTGAGCTCTGTCCTGTAATTAAAGTGAAGCAGGAAATAAGTAATTCTATCTTACAAGTCTAGCCCAGCAAAAACTGGGGCTTTTTTGAAACACTTTCTGAACTTAGAGTGGGCCTTGCAGTGCTCTTCCTTTCTCCAAATGTGCCATTTTCTCCTCCACAGTTCAGTTGGCTCAGCAAGTCAGACGAGCAGAAGGATGAGTCTCCTTCGTCGTGGCGGCTGGGCCTGAGGAAGACTGGCAGCCACAACATGTTGAGTGAAGTCGCTGCCACTCGTGAGGCACAGAGGGATAAAACTTCTTCTATCTATCGCTCCTCGTCCAGCCCTAGGATATCTGCACTGTTGGACAACAAGGAAAAGGTTTGGCTTTCAGCAAGGATATTTCAGTGTATCCACTTTACCCCACAGGTGTAAACTCCTTTCCCTTTGAGTTGTTGCTGGGGCTTGTGTCCATAACAAATGGTCTCTTTCATTCTTATCTTCGTTTTCTCTTGAAAAATATTTTCCTCCTGTCAACAATTTCTCCAAAACTGGAGTTTGGTGCCCCTTTGGCCTAATTCCTACTCATTTTGGACCGGGCTGCCACTGAACAGGGGCTGCCAGTCTGGCACAGCCTGTTCTTCACCAGAAAATCCAGACAACAGCACATACCTGCAGTGGAGATTCTGCTTCCCCATCATTTATATGGATTCCTCCTCTATCTACCAGCTGCATTTGTAAATCCCATCTCACATATTCAGTAACTGTAACTTTTCTGCCCATGGGTAGGTGCCTCATCCCTGGAGGTGTTCAAGGCTTGGATGGAGCTCGGTCTAGTGGACTAAAGATCCCTTCCAACCCAAACCAGTTCTCTGATTCTGTGATTGACTTGCCCGTGGGTAGATGCCTCATCCCTGGAGGTGTTCAAGGCTTGGATGGAGCTCGGTCTAGTGGACTAAAGATCCCTTCCAACCCAAACCAGTTCTCTGATTCTGTGATTGACAAGTTATTCTCTAAGTTAGAAGATGCTTTTATTCACTACCATGGTCATCAGGAAATCCCTTTCAGAAATTATATTTCTATGCTGTGGTTTGTTGCTTTAAGCAATATAAGAGAAGCAAGAAGTTGCTTTAAACCAGCTGGTAGAAGAATGCTTTCTTAGTTGAAGAAATTTGAACATGAATTTATTTACCACTGAACGTGCTGGAAGGGTAAGAGATGTGTAGCTGAAGTTCCTCTTTTGCTTCACCAGGACAGAGACAACAAGAGTTATCTTGCCACCATAGTCCCCAGAAGACTGAGCAGTACGAGTGATACAGAAGAAAAAGAAAACAGGTGAGACTGGCTGAAGTTAATGCTCAGCTTCTATCCTGTCAGTAGTACTTCTGGAATATAATTTTTCTGTAGTCATGCTCTGTATATTTTCTCAGCAGTCTCAAGTACACAAGAATTCACAACATCAAGAGCCAGCTCTGTCTATAAAAGTTCTGGTACGTTGGTTTTCATTTAGGTGAGCAGGAATCAGCAGACTGGTTCCTCCACCCCTGTACTCACACAGGCACAGGCTCCATTCAGGCAACCAGATTTATGGATCCTTTTTCCTTTTAATATGCAAGTGCCTCGTTTTGTAGCTGCCACCTGCACTTGTAGTTGTCACTTGCTCAGCAGTCACCTTCAATCCCTTTGTTCACACCTCTGTCACTTGAGATTCACTCCAGCTTGTGAACTCTCCCATGTAGGAACCGTTTCATTGCATGGCTGTTTTTACAGTCGGTGTGTGTAAATGCCCCTGGTCCTAACTATGGTGTAAATGGTGTGTGTATGTCCAGGAATTCCAGATGTATTTGAGGAGCTGGTCTCCGCTAGCAGCTTTTTCAGGGACCTTCCAGTGCCTAAAGCGGCTCCTAGAGAGCTGGAGAGGAACTTTGGACAAGGTCCTGGAGTGACAGAACACGGGGGAATGGCTTCCCACTGCCACAGGGCAGGGTTAGATGGGATAACAGGAAGGAATTCTTGGCTGAGGGTGGGCAGGCCCTGGCACAGGTTGCCCAGAGCAGCTGTGGCTGCCCCATCCCTGGAAGTGTCCAAGGCCAGGTTGGATGGGACTTGGAGCAGCCTGGGCAAGTGGATGGTGTCCTTGCCTGGGCAGGTAGTAGGACAGGATGAGCTTTAAGGTCCCTTCCAAACGTGGCTATTCTGTGATTCAGTTTGTACTGGAAGGAGTAAAATTTGACCTTAGCCTCAATTCCAGCTACTTCCCCAACAGAGGAGGAAAGGCGCATGCAGAGCAGTGGCTGTGAACTGTACTTGTTGGGCAGGAGCTGTGGCAGATGACACCCTGAGAGAATTTCAGCACAGCTTGAGAATCTTTACTGATCTTTTGCTGGAACCTCCCCGCTGTGTTCTTGTTCACTCTCAGGCAGTCTCTGAGATCCAGAGCTTTGCAGACAATTTGTGGCTGTTGATCAGCTCAAGAAGGTTTGGCAGAGGTTGTTATTGAGTGGCACATCCCACCGTAGGAGCTGACAAGTGTCCTTTTCTGGGTGGAGTTGGGACTGGCTGAGGAGTACTGGCCTTCAGGAGCAGATGGTGCCCAGGCATGCTGTGTAGTACAGATTTTTTCCCAATATTCTTTTCTTTCAAAACATTTGGGTTTTCCTTTCTGGAACCCACAGGTGTCTTGAGAGATCATCAGTCTAGGCATGACAACTGGAAATGAGAAATAATTACATGCTGATAGGGGAATGGATTAGTGCTGCATTGCAAGCTCCAGGTCCTTTCCAGCACCAGCAGAGAGCAGGATACACTGCCAGAGTGTGCATTAGCATTCGGGAAAGAGCCCTGTTTTCAGATAACCAGGGTAAACAGGACTACTAGGAATTTCTTGATAACTTGTCAAGTAGCTTTAGATACTGTAAATATTTTGTTTGTTGTTTTCTGCTTCATGATTTTGTGGTTGACCTGGTAGTGCTGGGTTAATTGTTGGACTCAATGATCTTAGAGGGCTTTTCCAAGCCTATTGATTTTGTGAAAGGCTTTGCTGGGCTGAATTGCTTTTGTCTTTGCCTGGATACCTTGAAGAATAAAAATCTCCCTGTAGTTCCAGTATCTGCCCATTTATACTTTGTTGTTTGATACAAACAGTGGGAATATTAAATTACACTATCGAATATGTTAAATAACTTTTATGGACAATCTGAATTTCATTTGCAATTTTCTGACTAAAAAGGATCTTGTTCCTCTTTATCCAAAACATTACATCATCTGTGGTTCTTCAGTGAGCTGGCAAGAGCAGGAGCTGATGTTAAGGCCAGAGCAGGTGTTTCTCTGAGCTGTGTCACCTGAACAATGAAGCACGTAGGTGTAAGGGAAGGATCTGTGTTGTGAAACTGTGAAAGAACCAAAAGCAGACTGCAGAGGTTTTTCTAAGCAAAGCCTGTGCTGTGTCCTGCTGTAGGGAATCTGCTGTGAACCTGGTGCGGAGCGGCTCCTACACGCGGCAGCCCTGGAGGGATGAGCCAAAGGGAAATGAAGCTCCCCACTCTGCTGCACCCACTACCTATGTATCCACCTACTTGAAAAGGTATGTTCAGGTCTGTCTTCCATGGGTTCTCAGGCAGTCAGAACCACTCTTAGCATGCCTCCCACACCTCAGCCTCCTGCTTGTTGCCTCCTGCCTCTTGTAACTGGCCTTGGGACCCTCTTCTGCTGAGAGCAGGAAAGAAAAGATTTTTGATACTTGTCATGCTAAATAATGTTTTTAAAGGCTATAATTTGTATTAATTTGCAAATTGCTGGACCGGATTTAAATATTCTTCTTCACATAATTCAAATGCAAAGTTTTCTCTGTTTAATGCTGGTGTTATGGTTAGAGATTAAAACCAAAATTGATCATAAAAACAGATTAATGTAATAAGAATCCAAAAGCGTTGTTCAGATAGCTCTTGGTGAGTAAGTAATAGCTTGCCTCTAATTTTGGTTTATATTAGTCCATGTTTATAGTATTGTCAGAAAGTGGCAGTGATCTTATGCATGATGTATGCACTTGCTAAGGAGTAAAATTGATGCTTCCACCATTGTTTTGTAAGGCAGTAAGGAAGCAGTTTGTTCACAGTGTGTGTGAAATTGTAGAGGCTGATTATTGGTAAAGGAGCCAGGAAGAAGCCAGGAAGGCAATTCCAGGCAGAACTCCTGTAACTGCAGTGTCATGGACCCCCTTGGGAGGCAGAGCCTCGGTGTCCTTGAGGTGCCACCTAACAGCTCTCTCTGAGTGAGCTGAAGCAATGCCCTGCTCTGCTGAGGCAAATAGTGCCAGCACCTCACCTTTATTTCAGCCGATACTGAAGACCATCAAAACAGCCTGTAGTAACCATGTCACACTGCAAAGCCACTGTGTTTCTGCTTAAGGAAAACAGCAGCAATAGCTTGAGGTTTTAGATTGAGATTCACAAGATTCTACACCCTGAACTAAATAATTGTGCTGAAGTCAGAACAATTGCTTGAGATACTTGGGAAGAGGCAATTTGTTCCAGTGTTTATGCTGTGTTTATGTAGAGGTAAGTGGTGCTCAAGGATGTGTGTGGCCAGTTGCTGAGCATGTACAGATCCATTGCCACAAAAGGTGAAGCAGCCCCTTCGAGCAGAAGCTTGTGCTCTGCTGCTCCATTCTGGTGACTTCAGAGCTATCCTGGGATGTGATGACAGCCCAGCCTCCGTGGCTTGTCTCTCCCTGAAGCTGGTCTGACAAGCTGCAGCTGATTACATTGGAAAACTTTTTTGTCCCTTGCAGCTGGCACACCTGTGCTGCTCCCTGAGCTGAGGGACAGCCCAGTCACCCCCAGGCAATCTTACAAACATTGCTGGTTTATCCCAGCTAATCCTGCACCAGATTTAGTGTTGCACTGCACACACTCACTGTATTTCCTTGGTTACACTGTACAGGGAGTGGGGAAGGTTTAGGCTGCATTGGGAGGTCACTAATACTGAGTTCTTGTCACAAAGGCTGAATTCTGACCTTTCATAAGAGAGTGACTGGCTCACATGCAGGTACAGAGAATAGCTTTATCAGGTAGGAATAAATGTGCTTTTAAAGGAGAGATCAATGGGTTTGCATTTCATATACAAACAGTAAAACCATGATCAATTAGAATTTTGTCCCATATAGTTTTGTGTAGGACAGCACAGAGAAATTGAATGCAATTGTATTGAACTTTTGATTTCTCCAGCCCTGTGCATCTGCCCCTAAGATGGAAGAAAGGAACCTGGTTAGACATAAGCATTTTGTCATTTCCAAGTATTAGCAAAACTCTCAACCCAACTCCAAAAGGTGAAAGCTTCTTCTTAGAGAGGAAGAATTCAAGGGAATATGACATGCTTGGATGTCACTGAGGGGATGACTGTATACATCTGCAGCTCCCCTCTGCCTCAGCATTTGCCTAATCTCCATAAAGATCACAGTCTGGTTTGGGTTGGAAGGGACCTTAAATCCCATCTCCTTCCACCCCCTGCTATGGGCAGGCACACCTTCCACCAACCTGGCCTTGAACACTTCCAGGCATGAGGCAGCCACAGCTTCTCTGGGCATTCCTTCCCAGTATTCCTGCTAACCCCTAGTTATGTTCTTCATGATGCCCCAAACATAGAATGAACAACAGTAGCAGATCATCCTAAGAGGGGGAAGAGCTGGGTTTTTCTTTTTCTGGGAACAAAATATCTTGTAGCAATGTTACAAATGTTCTTCAGCTTTAGTTGAAGCATATATTGATGCTCTCTCTCTCATGGTACTGGCAGTTGTCCTGCTTCCTCTGCGTGTGCCACTAGCCCAGAAATCTACAGAACCCTGCTCTAATATCCTGGTGTCCATTTTAGTGCGTACTGGCCTTCAAAAATGCAGGTCACTTTGACTGTGAATGAAAGGATGTGAAGGAAAACTGGCATAGCAGGTTGGATTAGTTCAGCATCCTGCCTCAGACATCAGCCAGAAGTGCTGCCTCCCAGGAAGGGCTCACCCTGGAATGAAATCCTTCAGCCACAGTTTCTCCTTCATTTCACATTTATGCAAATACCTCCTTGCTGGTTCTGGTAACATAAAAGCCATTGCAGTGAGCCAGGACAGCAGTCCCTGCAGCCCAGACTGTTTCTGACAGCAGCTGGTTTTGAAGGAGAACTTGCAAAAGCCAGGATAACTTCAGAGCAGTTTGCTACCTCCCACACTCTCCTTGCTTCCAGCAATCAGGAATTTAGGAGCCAGGGGTTATATTTAACCATTGTTCTTAGTAGCCACCACTGCAGCCAACTTCCATACCCAAATCCTAGTTTGACCTCATGGCAGTGTGTTTAAAAAAACAGTTATGTGCTTTGTGGAAACCTTTTTTATTACCAGATGTGGAAGCTTTTTGGGAGCGTGAAGCTTCTTAAGTAAAAGTTTTTAATGCCTTTAAAGTATTTCTTAAAGTCAGAAGTATTTTTTTATTGCTTTGAAATGTTGCTTTACATTTCATTGCTCATTCCCTGATGGTTCTGTTGTGATAATGTTAGAGAATGAGGAGCAGTGTGTCATGTCACAGCATTTTTTTTTATTTCTGGTGTTGAATTATTCAGCATAATTTCATAGTCCTCCCTTGCACAGACTCCTATGGACACAGCTGTTAATTAACAGGATTCCCTGGCTAACCTTTATATTGCAGTTTTCTGGTCCAGTTCAGATCAAATGTGAACAATGGAGTAAATGCCTTGGAGTGCTCCTCACACTGTGCAGTGCCACCCATGCAGGACAGGCTGGGAGGTGGATTCCCACAGACATGGCAGTGCCTTGGCTCCCTTTGGAGCAGGAGTGTGTGCCTGGTGCCCCAGTACCACGTTTCTCTGCCCTTGTGTGTTAGAGCTGGTGTAATGCCATCCCTGTGCCCTCTTCTTCCATTCCCCCTCCTCCTTTCCTCTTATCCCCCACATCACTGCTCTCCCAGGCACCTGGTGCTGCTTCCATCCTCCTCACCCATTGCTTTTCCCTTCTGAAAAAGAATCCTTGTCAGGGCTTTTTGATAATCTTCCTGCATCCTCCCTTCCTGACCAAGTTCCTTCTCTCTCTTGCAGCCACCCTTGTGCCCCAGCCTCTCTGCCTTGGGCTCTCCTAGGATGGTGCCACATCAACTCTGTTCCCTCAGGGCTGCCATCACCTTTTCCCCTGCTGATCCTCTCCTTCCCTCCCCAGACACAGGCTCCACTGCCCTCCTCTCCTCACAACACTCATTTATGTGACTCCACGACCGCTTGCTCCACACGCCCACCCCAGCCAGGCTCCTCTTCCCACTCCCACCCTCCTCCCAGCCCATCTCCAGGGCTTGGCTTTTCCCTCTGGAGCAGAGAGCCAAGAAGGGAGGGACTTCCTGCTCCTGCATGCTCCAGGCAGGGCTAGCATTCCAGAGAAAGCTCTGTTTAGGGTCTGGCAGAGGTTGCTACCTGCTGACAATGACTTGCTTGTTCCTGTGTGACCTGGGTATGGCAGGCAGCCATCACCTGAGGAGCCCAAATGGGAAGTTCCTCCCTGTGGAGGCCTTCCAGGATGCTCTGTTGTCCCGTTTGGCCCCCCAAGGACCAGCTGCTCATGCTGGGCTTGCTGGGGGCCTTGGCATATAAAACTGACTTGTAAATTGGGTGCCTGGGTGAACAGGACTGGATCCTTTCTCTGGCCTCCTGTCCTTGGCTATGGTCCTGCCCCTTCCCAGTGTTATTTCAGCCTCAGGCTGCTCTCTGGGTTCTTACTCTAGAGTTGACTTCCAGTTTCATTCTGTTGGCTTTCCTTAAAACCTGCAGCTCTGTCCTGGCCTGCTTCTTTGCTCTAGGTCAGCTTTTATTCCTGTGCAACCACTTTGGTCCGTGTGCCCTGCCATGGGAGCCATTAGGATGCAGAAGGTGAGAGCCAGCCTTCCAGCCTTCCTAGCCTTTGATCCTTCAGACAGTCCAGTCTGACCAGTAGCAACCAGGCATGCCAGATGCTGGGAAAGGTGTGGCAGGGCCCTAGGAGACACTGGATTGCTCTGTGCAGGCAGTGAGCAGCTTGTGTGCAGGGCTTGGACATGTGTGAGAAGGAGATTCTGCCAGACTTCATCAAGTCTGTTTTCAGAGATATGCAGCTTTTCCCACTAGAATGGATTTTCTGTCCCATTAGGGTGGATTTTCTCTCCCCTTAGACTGGATTTTCTTTGAAAAAGTGAAAGGGTCTATCCTTGTATAAGAGCCCTTTTTGTTTCCTCCTTCATCTTCTCCAAAATATGAACACAAACACAGCTTTTCAGTAAGATTGGTTTTCAGGACTTGCTTTAAACTGGCAAAATATTATTTCCCTTTCTCAATCTTGAATATTTTTGGACAGCTGTGCTAGTTTTTTTCCAGAAATACAGTTTGTGCCAAACATATCTTAAAGAAAATTAAAGCCTGAACTGATCATCTTTGCCAAAACTTTAAGCCACTGGAAATAAGTTCTTAAAACTGGAAGTCCTGGACATTCTCGGGGTGATGCAACGAGACCAGCTTATGTCACTCTCTCCTCTCCTGCTTTAAACATCCTCATCCTTGCACCTGCCTTTCCCCAGGGCACAGAGTGCTCCATGTACCCTACTTTCACTGCAGCAGGGTTTTTTCCTTCCGTGATCCTCCCCAGCTCACCCCCATCCCATTATTCTCTTGCTGGAACTGAGCTGGGCTTAGCTAAGCAGGGCTCTGCTGGCACTGGCCTGTGTGGGCAACCAGTGACAGCTCTACTGCTCTCTGATCTCCTCGCACATGTTTTGCTGCCCTGTGGTACCTGCTCCCTTCCCAGCTGCCAGCCCAGCTGTGGCATGTGCTGTTGAATATTTACTGTGCTCTGAAGGACGTGATTTTGTGATGTTTTACAGTGCTTCATTTGGTAGAAGTAGTGACCTGAGCAGTCCCTACATTTCAGCCAGTCGCAGTCCATCTCTAGCTACCTCACCCACTGCCATTGGCTCATCTACCTCCCCGGGCACCCCGTGGCAACCTGTCTCTTGCTGCCCCACATCTCTCGGTGTGAACACTCCTGCTTCAGCCCGCCACAGCACCAGGTAATGGCTCCCAGAGACAATGCTCCAAAAGTCAGCGTTTCGGTTGGAAGTCCTGGAGTGAATTAGGGATTGGATGTGTGCTTCCACATGGGACGTGCTGATAAGCAATTCCAGAGTGATAAGCAATCCCAGGATGGTGGTGTTGGACAGTCCCAGTGGTGGGTGTGACTGGCAGGCAGGTGACAGCCCACAGTGTGTCCCTTGTGCCCTCTGTCCCTGTGACGCAGCGTGTGCTCAGGCTGCCCTCAGGTGCTCAGTGGAGCTCTTGGAGTTCCTTTCTTCTGCTTTTTCACCAGGTACATTTTCTGATCATTTTTGCTACTGACAGGGATGTGAAAGCTATTAATTCCTCATGCTCATTCTTCTCCAAGTTTTGTAAAATTCATTTTACTGTGGCTGTTCTCTACAAACACATGACTGTCAAGTGAGGAGGACGAGCTGTCCATGCTCTGTCGAGAAGGTTGGACTTGGTCAGCACTGGAGTTCACTTGCTTTGCTTTCCGTATGTCTTCTCTATTTCAGAGCCCCTTTCAGGCAACAAACTGATTCTGCTGTAGAGAAAAACACAGAGGGCAGCTGTGCCAGCACCCCTCTAGGTGTAATCACAAACCATGCTGTGCTCGGCGCTGCCAACGGCACCGGGAATGCCGGGGCTGCCTCCGCCCCGGGGAAGGACCTCTCGGCTGAGGAGGCCAGGGAGCGCAGAAGGTCAGTGAGGAGTGGGCTCTGGTGGCCCTCTGCGTGGGCAGCTCTCACGTGGTGGTGATGGCGGGGGCGTAAGAACTGGTTTTTAGTTGTTCCATGAAGTTCCCAGGCTGCTGTCCCTACCCTCTCTGAAGGTTTTGAACTGAATGGTCACTGGCTTGTAGGTTAAATTTAGTTTCATAACTTTCTACGTGTCTCTTCAGCATCTCAGCCTTTTTCTTCAGTACTAATCTCAGCCCATCCCAGTGTGTTTGCAGGGACACACAGCAGAGCAGGACTCGCAGTGGGTAAAAAGAATCCCATCCTAAAAAGACCATTGCACTGAGATACAGTCAGATAAAATCTGTCCCTGTGATTCAGCTCAGCTGTGTTTACTTATGCCCTGATGGAGATGTCTGGTGCAAAGGTCCCCCAGATTCCCTTTACAGTCAGTGGGAGAAAACAAACATTCCTGGGGCGTGTAGGTGTGTTACACAGTAGGAGATGGACTCCAGCAGCAGGTATGGCTTTGATTGACTGGAAAAGCCAGAGGTAGGAGGCTGCCATGTGCAGCTGAGGCCGTTCCAGCAGTAGCAGCAGTGGGAATGACTCTGACTCCAGCTGGTGGTATCTCTTTCTTATCACATGGTGTTATTTTAAGACTGGGGAAATACAAACCTGGGGAGGCAGAGCTCTTTTCAAAGGAGCTCTACCCTGTGCATTAATTACAGAATATTAAATGATCCATATATTCTTCCTGCAAACAGGTTAACTTTTCCAAAACCTGTCTCTTCTAATGGCATCAGTGAAAGCAAACAGTAAAAAATAAAATGCAGCGATGAATTGGGTGTTTCTAACCAGCAGTGAGTTCATGCAGAGTACCCAGTGCTTGGATTCTTCCAAAGTGTCATAGTGACTTATTGAAATACAACCCTTCCTGAGTGCAGATAGTGCTCTGACACATCTTAAATGGTCTGAGGCTGAAGGATGGCAAAATTAATAATGGGCATTATCAGCCTACAGGACTAAAGGTGGTGGTGGGGCTGAGCTGCTGCTCAGCTTCACTTGCAGCACATCCAAGCAAGGTGGGCTGTGCTGTTGGAAAATACTCAAACTTGTAATGCTGCTTGGGATTTTTTTTTTCCCAGAGCTTGCACAGGGAGCGCTTGGAAGGTATCAAAACATCAGCTTTGTGTGCAGGGACAGTTTACACTAGCCACTGCAGGGTATTTTTGGTGTGAAAACACTTGGGTTAACCCTGGAAGTGCCTCTGTTGCATTGCTGGAGGTCACTTGGCTTGGAGTCATTTACAATTGAATCGAGATGAGCTGCCAAAAGATACTACCAGTGCCCAGTGGGGTTGTGCAAGAGGACAGAGTGAGTATTGTGCTCTCAGTTCTCACTAAAGACCTTTCACTATGGTCTCTCCATTTTGGCAAGCCCAGAATCAAGTTGCAGAAGCAGGTTTTTCCCTGCAGAAGTGGGCTGCTCATAGTCCCCCAGACTTCTGGCCCTGTCTGCAGACAAAGAACTGGACTGGGATAGTTACTTGTAGATGTCCAAAAAAGCATCCATTAATATTACTGCATTGGCATTTACTGCCAAATCTGTTTCTATAAATAATACAGAAGATCTCTTTGTCTCCTGCATTTTTATTAGAGAACCATCTCCTGTGAATTATGGTAATGTAAAGAGAAAACACCAGAAAATTCCTCCCACCTTTAATTGATGCTTTCAAACTACTGAGAGAAAAAAAGCCCAGAAATTATACATTGTGCTCATGGGGGAGGAAACCTTACTGGTGAATGTATGTCCTCACAGTGGGATAAAGTGACTGGGAGCTACCTGCACATTGGAACTAGGACACATGGACCCAGGGAGACAGGAGAAGTCACCTAAACAGGAAAAGCTTATTAGGGAAGGAGACCAATTCCAGTAAAATAAAAAGGCAAATGGCAAACAGTTGTCAGGGCAGTGCTGTATGGATTTCAGTTCCCAGTGGCAGCTGTTGCAGGAGTGCTTGGGCTGCTTCGGTGTTTCCAAAGCACCAGCTTGCTCTTAGCAACAAAAACATAAACAGGCTGATCATCTAATTTTAGATCACAGGGATATCTCCGAACTTGTGGCCTTAAAATTATCTGTGTGAAGCCAAAAGCTTAAAGCAGAAGAGACTGCTCAGGATCTGAATGAACGACTGGCATAGTGCTCTGGAGTGCTGGTTTGCATCCTGTGGTGGCCAATAAGCCTTAACCTGTCCCACCACAGTTTGACCCATTGTGATCACCTGCTCCTTGTTTTCCAGCTGAATTGGTCAGGCTCCGGTAAATGCTGGGAAATAGTGTAAATTACAGCGGGGAGGAAAGAACAAACAGCAGAGGGGCAATGGAGCAGAGATCCATTTGGGGCGTGCGACACCACGTGGTGCCGGCTGGACTGTGCCCGGTCAGGGCTGGGGCCCAGCTGCTGCCACCTGTGTTCTGTGTGTCCTGCTGCACATCCCAGCCTTCTCTGTGTCCTGCTGCACATCCCAGCCTCCTGACACTTCCACCTGTGTTCTGTGTCCTGCTGCACATCCCAGCCTCCCAGTGCTCCTCTACAGCAGTGTGCTAATGTTGTAAGCTGGAAAAGTGCCATCTCCCACAGCCAGTGCTTGTGTCAGGCAGTTTCTTTTGGGTTTTTTTTTCTGGGTATTTTGGAGCTGCTGATGATCAGATGGTGGTCTGGCCATTTGGATGATCTCCTGCCAAAAGCAAATTGTCTCCCATTGTCAGTGTGTTTGTCCACTGGCTCTGCTGGGGTGGATGTCAGCTGTGTGGGTGTTGTGCCTGCAGTACCTCACACAGACCTGGTTCTTCCTAGGGCAGAACTAATAGCTTCCTCATTTCTGCTGGGTGCCCATAGATGGTGGAGAATGGGGGTTCCTGTTGGTTGTAGCCCAGTGCTGGATTATCCACCTTCATCCAGGGTGACAGCGGCCTCTAGTGCCACCAAAAGCTTCCTACCCAAGTTCTCTGCATCCTGTTTGAGCAGATTCATTGCAGGGTTCTGGTCACGGCTTCTCCTGACAGTCGTGCACTGCAGAGTATTCCTGGTGTCCCAGGTCTGGCCTGCTTGGAGCAGTATCCCCTGGGTTTAGAAAGGGGCTGCAGGAGATCCTGCTATACTGGAATGTCACTTGAGCCATGAGATATCTGTGCTGGAAAAAGTCTGGGAGATCTGGCTGAAGCTTTTCGTACTCTTCTTATGGAACTTTTACTTCCCAGAACAGCTGGAAATGTGACCATGTAGCTCACAGCTGGCATGTGGGGTGAGACATGCTTTCCCTGAAAACTTCTGAAAGGCAAGTCTGCTCTCAGTTATGTGGCCAGTTTTAAAGGACTCTTGAATTTGAAATCTCTCCTGGTTTGCCAAGAATTAGGATTTCCCCCCCACCACCACCACCACCACTTGGTTTATACAAATGAATTCTGCCATTGTGTGTGTTCTTCCTGTTCCTCGGGAAGGTTCCAGCAGGGTGGTTCCAGCACTTGCCATCAGACATACTCTTTGAGACAGGAAACTCCTCTCTCTCCTTACTTTTTAATTTATTCTGACCAGTTTCTCACGTAACTGCCCAATCCCTGGAAGTGTCCAAGGCCAGGCTGGACAGGGCTTGGAGCAGCCTGGTCTAGTGGAAGCTGCTCCTGCCCATGGCAGGGTGTGGAACTAGATAAGCTTTAAGGTCCCTTCCAAACCAAACCACTCCAGGATTCCATGACAAATCCAGAGTAGGAGTGAGGTGGACTGGTTTTCTGGGCAGCTTTGGGGCTGGTGGCTCTGCTCAGCCCATGCCTTCTTGCCCTCTAAAAGTCTCCCCTAGAAATACTTTTCAGCTGAAGGAAATTCACTGACATGCCAGGTAACTGTGTTTGACAAACACTTCTGTTTCCTGCTTCATTCCCAAGAGGAATTTATTCTTCATTCTAAGGATCCAGCTGCTCATTATAGTAGCATATATTATTAATATATTAATAACTGAATCCTCCTCCACCAGTACTGTTAGATGAACAATTTTTGGCCAGTCCTTTTCCTCGTGGTTCTTGTCCTGTGGGCATTCTGAGTATGTCTCCTCTAGGAAGAGCATGGATGTGTCACCTGATATGTCCCTTAACCCTTATGATCTGACAAATGGAATAAAGGACCCTGATCTCTGTGAAAGTTGAACTATGAGATTTGCATTCAAGGAGTATTTAAATGTTGCTTGTGAGGAGCTGGCAGAAAGGGCTGCAAACAATAGCTCGCTGCTGCCATATTTTTAATAGCATTTGACTCTATAATCCTTATCACTGACTGATGTAAAGCTGAGTGGTCTTAATCTCCTGGGAAAGGTCCCTGGGGAAGCACAGCAGTGGGATGCTCATGCAAGGAGCTGTTACAAGGCAAGGGAAGGATTCCTGTCCACACTACACAGTGGACAACAAGAAGTTAAGAGGTTTCTCTCTCCTGTGAAGAGCTGAACGATCATCTGGCACCTGCTGTGACAGCATTTCCCTGCCTCTGCCTCTGCACTTAATCACTTTCAGATAAAGTTGTCCCTTTTTTTCAAAGGCTGCTGGTGCAGCCTTTGAAATGGGCTGACGTGGGAGGGCAGGAATTCTGCTGGCCTGGGATTGTCCATGTTGGGAAGAGGCGAGATTGCTCCTGCTGGATCAGAAATCAAGCTGCATTTTTATTTTGAGTAAGGTCGAGGTGTGGGCCGGGGTCAGTGCGGTTTCCTGCAGGGGCGGCGAGCAGGTGTGTGCTGCATGCTCAGCCAGCAGGGCTTTATCCACCCAGGCCTCAGGGGAAGGGGGGAGGATATTTTGGCATTTGCTTTGGGCGGGGGAGCCCAGGCTGTAGGTTGGCCTGCTAACAAAAGCAGGAATCCATGCAGGATCCTTCAGGAATAGTCAAGGAAAGGAAGCAGGGACCACTTGAGCTAAGCATTGTAAAAGAACTGCAGCTTGGCAGCGTGGAGCAAGCAGCAGGTAAAACTGCCTTTTCCCCAGCCCTGTCCATGCCCAGTGTGTGTGCAGTTCCTCTTGGCTTACTAATGGGAACCACTGCCCTGCTGCACGCGCTTCACCCTCGGTCTAACAGCAAAAATGGCACCTTCTGGCTCTGGTACCATCCCAGTGCCACTGCCTGGATGTTTAGGGGCTGGGCTTTACTAACTTTGACAAATTCAGCTACTTCTCTGTGCCCAAAATGGCTGTTAAAGCCAAGGATGTACCTGAAATATTTGTAGAGATCCTGAGAAGCTAATTCAAAGAAGCTTCTCTAAAGCTGAGAAGCTAGTTCAGCACTAAATCAGCTAGTCTGTTAAATTCTCTGCTCCATGGTATTGACCTGGGGATGTGACAGTTGGAGGAGCCAAAGAAGCCAGGTAACCTCCCTGGCATTTCTATTTGAAAAGTTTTTGTGCAGACTTAATCTTCTGTACCTGAGAATAATGGACACTGGAAATTGAACTAAAGCTACTGGCTAAGAAATTGCTATGTGAACTCAGTAGGAAATGGAAATCTTTGATACATTATTAATATTCAGTGATATTTTGCATAATTTAGCTGAGGCTGATCTGTGATCCTGTTGCTTGGAGCTGCTCAAGCATCTCCTGCTCCCACAAGGTGGCAGTGGAAGGCTGCTGGGATGCGCTGGCAGGGGAACATCACTCCTCGGGCTTATTTGGCTCAGCAGCTGAATTTGATCACCGTCAAGTTTTGTTTTTGCTTTATTTTTTAGTTGCAGAAGACAACTTCCCAAATACTCAGAGTTTTGCCAAGTTAATTTTTTTTTGTTTCCCCAGGGATTTTCTGCCCTGGAAAATTTCCTGTTTCAGACTGCAAACTAGCTTTTGGGAAAGCTCTAACAGGTCTGCTTAAAGTTGTTGAAAACGTCAAATTGTATTGGTTCAGTTGCAAATGGGAGGGATGCTGGCAGAGGCAGGACATTGATTTCCTCTGTCAGTGTCAGGAAGTTCCATCCTGTTCCAGTTCCTGCAGCAGATTTTTAATGCAAGGATGCAGCTCCTGAGAACTGCAGACGGTGCACCTTGTTCCCTATCACGGTGATAACCCACTCAGTGCTGTGTATTGACACCTGAAGTCCTGTGCTGAACACAAACAATTCCAAAATATTCCATCCTGATAAGCTTTGTGCTTGTGATGGTCACAGCTGACCCATTCAGTGACAGGGTCATACTGTCAGTTCAGGTGTTGTTGGCTATCTCTGCTCTGGGGTTGCAGCCCTCTTTGCTTTTCTCTTACAGAAATAATTCCTGGATTGTTCTTGGTTTTTAGAAAAGTAAGTGTTCTCCTCTTCTGGCAGAAGTTTAAAAGTTCACAGCAGCGGTTACTGCAGCCAGTTTAGGGAATGTAATCACTGTGATATTTGTTGCCTTTTCACTCTTCACCATAATGCTGAGTGACATTAATTAATGTGAAGGGATTACATAGATTATTAAAAGATCCTCATGCATGTGCTGACTCCTCCAGCCCCAAACTTGGTGAGCTCTCAGGAGTACCTATGCTGTATTTCATTCCTCTGGCAGAGGGATTGCAGGGCTGTGTTCCCAGCTGGATCTGCAACCTGAGCACTCCTCACCTCGTATTGGAGCCATCCAGGCTGCCAGGGAAGCACAAGGAGCTGCCATGGGGACACGGCACAAAAGGAGCAGCTCTGCTGTCTGAGGGGCACACACAGAACTGAACATGGAACCATGGAATGCTTTGGTTTGGGTTGGGAGGTTGGTCAGGATTACTGCTCATGTCATCCCAATGCCTTCCACTAGAACAGGTGGCTTCAAGCCCCATCCAGCCTGGCCTTGCACACTTCCAGGGACAGGGCATGGGAAAGGACCAAAATTATCCTGAACTCCCTGGTGGGAAATGTTCTTGTAGCCTCAGCTGTCGTACATTTAATCTCACCCCATTGTAAATGTCCCCTGGAAAGAGGAGTTCTGCAGGTATAAAGGGAGCTGGTTGTTGTGATTAACAAGCGGTAAAGATCACAAGTCTCTTAAACTCTTAGATCAGCACCTGAACATGTTGAGCAAAGCAGAGCTGTGGGAAATAAAGAAGTTAATCTGCTGCTAGTGAACCTGCTAATCAACCTGTAACCAAAGTTTCAGACACTGAAACTTGCAGGAGCTGAGAATTCATTGTCCAGATTGAAACACAACAGCTCCCAGCAAAAGCCTGAAAATGGGGAATTCTCAGCCAAGCCTTTTTGAGCCAGCTGTGAAAGGCTTTAGGACCATGATCTTGTTGTCCTTCTGTCTTCAGCTTATTAAATAACTCGGCATTGTCAGGCTGTCTCCCCCCTCATTGCAAGCTCCAGCACTCACAGTCTGATGTGTTGTCCTTCTCTCCTGCCTGGAAGGGTCTCTCAGAGCACATCCAGCTTCTGGCAGTTTCTCTAATGACTATTTCCAGTTGCAGTGGGCTGATGGGCAGAACTTGTCAGCACAGGGACAAATTCAGGGAAGAACCAAAACCTGTTGCTTGGATAAGAGAGCACGAAAGTTTCTTTTTCTGACTGTTTCCATGTAGCTGCCAATGATTGACTTGCTTCTGGGGACATAGTTCATTTTCTAACTTAAGGAATTGTATTTTGGGAACTGCTGTCAGCATTGTTGCCTGCAGAACTTGCACTTGCTTCTCCTCCCTCCTCCAGCTTACGGACAGTTATTTGCTAATGGCAGCTCTCCAGTTTGTAGGAATGCATTGCTGGGATGCTGTACTTTTCCAGTTGTTTCAGGAGAACAGTATCTGTACTTGAGGCTTTTGCTGACATTTTTTTTTTAATCTTCCTTTTTTCACAGTGCACGTGAGTTTTTAATATACATGCATGTATATATAAACATATATATGTGTGTGTGTATGCCTGAGAAATAGATATATGTGTGACAAAGACTTTTTAAATCACTCCATATTTGAAATAGGGATACTATACTCTTCTTAAGAAGAGAAATTTCAGACATTTTAAGTCTGAGTAGCCACATAGCTTTCCATGTGGTGAGCACACCTCCTTGTGGACAGGGAGCCAAACCTGTGCCTGGCTCCCCTTACCTGTGTTACCTGGATTTGGAAGAGCCAAAAGTCTGTCCTGGCTTCCAAGAAAACTGTCACTGTTGGTTCTAGTCTAATGTGTGTAGTTCAGAGTCACTTCTAAGCTAGAAAGAGGTGAGAGGATTTGGAGAGGGCCTAGGAAGAGCTTTACGTCAGAAAAGCTCCATCAAGCCCAGCTCCAGTTCATGACCAGCAGACTCTCATTTCCAGAGACTGGGGAAAACTGTGATGATGAACCAGTTACTGTGTGCAGTTCATGTTCTTACTGTGCTGGCTGCAGGACCTGGATTTATTGGAGAAAGACCTAACAGGGATGGAGGGAACCTGTCATGGCCCAATGCAGCTTGTTTTGGGGGTGTATCTCAATTTTCAGTCCTGACAGCAGAACAAAATTCCTTGAAGAAATTCTGAGAAGAGAGCAGCTGTAGAACTTGGTGAATGTTTAGCTTCCAAATTTGTTGCCAGGTGTTCGTAGAATGCCAGAAAGGTTTGGTTTGGAAGGGAACTTACAGCTCATCTAATTCCATCCCCTGCCATGGGCAGGGACACCTTCCACTAGACCAGGTGACTCCAAGCCCTGTCCAGCCTGGCCTTGAACACTTCCAGGGATGGGGCAGCCACGGCTGTTCTGCCACATGTAAGTGATGTAAAACTCCAGGTGTTGCACATTCTTGCTGTTCCTCTGGGACTTGGTGATGTTCTGCCAAAGGACTCCATGGTGGTGAATGGTTTGCCAGAAACATTTAAAGCTCTGAATGCCTGAAGGAGTTCAGGATGGCAGGATGGAGACCAGTGTCATAAAAAGGATTGTCATAAGACTGTATGTTTCTTGGAGAAACCAATCTTCTGTTCTTGTTACCCATGCACTAACCAAGGGTGCAAGATTGTACCTCTCTTTTCTGCATCATTAACCCTTCACTTGGGAGGTGTTTCTCCTCACAGTATTTTCTTTCCTTCTGGCCAGCATTTTCTAACATACAGATTTGCTCCTGTATTCCTGGTTTACTAGCCTGTATATCCAGCCTTCCTATTTCCTGGGTTGAGTATCCCCTTCTGTTAGAATTGTATTGCAGCTCCTTTTGCCTTGATGTGGTGATGAGTAGTTGGGATCCATTTGAGTTTTACACTATCCTTGATGAAAGAGTTGACAGATGAAAATAGGTGTTTTCTTGAAAATAGGCAGAATTAAGTGGGAGCCAAGTTCATCAGTCAGTTACCAAATTTTTTCCTGGGTAATACACAAACCAGAAGCCTCTAGCTCTCTCAGGGCAGCAGGACACACTTTTCTCTGTCTGTGGGAGTTGTAAACCTCTGCAGTGGTTTTGCTAGCTCTCACATACACATCTTGAACAATTTCTTTTCTTCTCCTTGAACTTACAGCCAAAACTCTGGTAAAAATCTGTTCTGCTTTATACATGCCTTGAGCTTGGTGTGATGGCTGCTCTTATTGCAAGTATTTCTCAGAGAAAGCTTATTGCAAGGAAACACAACACATAGGGCCTTTCCTTTGAAGATCTGCTTTGACCCCGAGATATTTGCTTGAATTAAGAGGGTGACACAGGCTCTGCACTTGAGGCAGCAGCATGTTCCTTTAAAACATAATTAAAAACTCCGTGGCTTGTTCAGAGGCTTCCTCACACCCCATTTGGTGCTTGTGCCCTGCAGCCTGCAGTGTGCTCTGCAGTGTTTCTGCTTTGGAGAGCAGCGTGCTGCTCTGCCTGTGCCATCCAGCCCAGCCCTGAGCTGCATCCAACTCGCCGTCTCCTTCCTGCGCATTTGTTCTCTCTCTTCCAGCCCATTTAGCACACTCAGGTCTCTCAAAATTCAGTTTGTAAGCAAAGTGACACATTGTAAAGTCTGTCTTTTCTCTGCCTTCCCCCAAAATTAAAAAACAAAGCACACAGGGTCCCAAGCAGGACACACCTGGGCCTGCATTGCCAGGCTGCTATGTGCAGTTACAGGTACTGACAGCAGAGCCCCTCCTTTGGTGCCTACAGCAGGCTGTGACTGCTCCCTTGCAGAAACCAGCTCTGTCACTGTGCAGTGGTTCTGCTGACTTGCCTCAGAAAATTCAGTTATCTCATGCTGTAAATGGCTTTGGGTGAGCTCCAGGAAGTGATGAATTGTGTAAGTGGAAAGAACCCAAAAGTTGGTGAATGATTGCGGCTGTGGCCCAGGCTGAGCCATGCTGACCTGCAGGATGTGCTCAGCTGAACATCAAGTTCCTCTTGCAGGTTGGACTCCCAGAATGGCTAATGATGCTGTAAGATGTCTGTATTTTTATATAAATTCTGGGGGAGCAGAGGGGAAAAAGCCTGAGAGGATGATGGGGTAAAAGACCCAAAATGGTTCTTCTCTTGCCATACCCAAAGCAAAGCTGTGGCTGAACTGCACCAAGGAAATCCAGCAGCCTCCTGCAAGTGCCTGGGCTGCCCCTTCTGCAGAGCCCCTCCCCATGCCTGGGGCTGACCTGGTCCCCATGGATTTGCCAAACCATTCCTGAAACTCATTTGAAAACCTGTTTTGTCCTCTCTATACCTGCAGTAGCTCCTATATACCTGCATCCTCATTGCAGAGTAAATTCCACTGATTTAAATTCCAGTGATTCGAAGCCATTGCAGCAAAGTGCCTGCTGTACTGAGCTACAAATTTACTTGGTTTATACATTTCAGGAATTTATATTATTTTACTACTGCTCTGAACTTCATTTGCAGTATATTTTGCAAATGCCTTCTTCCTGTAGGTGGCTTATTGCTTCTGACTGCTGGGCAAACAGCAGTGATTCTGCTTGTGTCAAAAGCTGCAGAAAACGCTTATTGTTTCCTTAATGTGCCATTACCTGGACAGTGCACACACTGCAGCAGAGAGAGCAGGAGAGCTCCTGCTCTGCAAAATTAGGAGTTGCACAGCTTTCACTCATCAAACAGCAGCTTTTTTTGTTCATGAAACAGCAGATCCTTGAGAGACAGTCATCCCTCTGAAGTGTAGGCGCTTCCCGTGTTGGCATATCCATCACAGCTCATGTGTCTGTCTGGATAATCAATGGGAAGAAATGAGCTCCTCTGCAGTGCATGCACATGGGTTGTGCTGGAGGCTCCTTGTGAAGGTGATAAATCACACCCTGGGAGTGCAGCTCTGCAAGCCCTCGTCTCCATTGCAGGCAGCTCCCAGGGCACAGTTCAAAGAATCATGGAATCTCCTGAGTGGGAAAGAATTTCAGGGATCATTGAGTCCAGCCCCTGGCCATACACAGCCACCCCAGCTATCCAACTCTGTCCCTGAGAGCATTGTCCAAATGCTCCTGGAGCTCTGGCAGCCTCGGGGCCATGCCCATTCCCTGGGGAGCCTGGGCAGTGCCCAGCACCCTCTGGGGGAAGAATCTTTTTCACAATACCCAGCCTAACCCTCCCCTGACACAGCTTCATGTCATTCCTTCGGGTCCTGTGCATGGTCACAGAGAGCAGAGATCAGTGTCTGCCCCTCCAGGAGTCTCCAGTGCAGCATCCCTGGCACAGACTCAATCCTTTGCACTTGCCTTGGCCTCTGGAGATCAGGGATGTTCAGCACATTATATATCAGGTGATATCTCCTTGCACCACTTTCAGGTGAGAAGCTCTCACATGAGCCCCACAACATCTGAGGAGCTGGGAGGTGACTGTACCTCCTGCAAGCCAAGAAAGCCTGTAAAGGGGATTCCTCTCTGGAAGCCAGGCTGTTTTGCTGCACAGCTGAACCAGCACTGAACACAGGTCCTGGGGGTGGATAAACCCACCATGGCAGATTATTGTAGAATGATCCAAATGTCTGGATTCTCTGTGGTTTTGTCACAGTGCAGCAGTGTAGTGAACTTTCTAATAAATGTCAATATACTGGATCAGATGCAAATCCTCTTCAGCCCATTACCTTTCCCATGAAGGTGGTGGACTAAAACCAGGAAAAGAGTCCAAGGACAAAATAAGTGTATTCACCTTCATCCCTCACTTAGCTCACTGCCCTTTGCACACATGCAGACCTCTGGTACAGTGTTAACATGACAGTGATAGACCTGCAAAGAGCATTCCAGCACCCTCATCCCTGTACAGAGGGACAGTGTGAATAATCATTCCATATTAACCAGGCTGAAGAGCGAAGTTTAATTAACTGTTCATAAGACTGAAGCCTCTCCTCCAGCATGGAAATCATTTACTGCTGTGCACTCCTTGACTCAAAGCACTGCTCCATTCCTCATCAGTTCCTCCCAGTGAATGCCAGGGCAGAGGCTGCATTCATGTATTTTCATGTGAATAATTCTTTCGAATTCTCCCAGCTTTGATGAAATCTAGTTGTGCACAAGTCTGTGTTTAACGGTGGGTTTTTCAGTGTGAAGGATCTTGGTTTACACAGAGTGTGAAGGTCATTTCTTTATTTCCATGGCTCTTTCCAAGGCGTGTGTCTCTGTGATGCCTGCAGTTCAGTGGCTCCTGGCGTGATGGGTTTCATATTGATGAAGGCAGCAGATTGCAGGAATATGATCGTGACTATAATGACAGGAAGAAGGGTCTGAGGAATGCACCAGTGCAGGATTTCTGTTCTGAGATTTTTGTCTGAGTGAGAGGGTGTTTATGAGGAGTGGGGTTCTTTTCGTAAAGATGCAATGATTTGGAATGGAGCAAATAATCTAGAGAATAGCTGCACCTTTTTAACAGAACATGTCCAGCACTAAAGGGTTTATTGAGAGGCTCTGGGGAGAAGGTGCTGTGAACACGTGTGTATTGTGTGCTCATGGGGAAGTTGTCCCAAAGAAACAGCAATAGCAGATGGAGCTAAAATTAATTTTTGTCCATGAGAAGGAGAATAATAGCTCAGGAGTCTACAGAGACAGGAAGGCAGATCATCTGCTTTTACTTTAACCTCTTCTGCACCTTCTTTTTTTTCCAGGTCATATCTGACTCCGGTGCGGGATGAGGAAGCAGAATCACTGAGGAAGGCACGATCCAGACAGGCCCGGCAGACTCGCAGGTCTACCCAGGTAAAGAATGGAAATGTTCACATTCATGAGTAGGATGAAGAGAGCTGCTTAATTGGTTGCCCAGAAAAGCTGTGACTGCCCCATCCCTGGCAGTGTCCAAGGCCAGGTTGGACAGGGCTTGGAGCAACCTGGGATAGTGGGGGGAGTCCCTGCCCATGGCAGCGGGTGGAATGAGATGGACTTTAAGGTCCCTTCTAATCCAAACCATTCCATGATTCTGTAAAGAGGCAGGATTTTATTTTCTGTTACGTTATTTCTTAGGACAAGGGACTTGTCTGCACTCACACTGTTTTGGAGAGGTTCTGGCAAAATTTCCTTCAAGCAGTTATTAGAAAACCCTCCCACAGACATACATGAGTTAGATTTTCAAGCTTTGCTTTCTGCAATGTGCCTGCCTCTTAGTTTGTAGTGTGATCACATATATTTGGGTTGCTTTGAGTCAGTGATTATGTCAGTAGGCTGAGAAATACAGTAAAGGCAACAGAATTCTTCCCTTTCTCTTACCATAGGGATGAAACATGAGCCTGACCAGATGTGAGTCTGTGGCATTTTAAACTGACATGGAAGACTGAAAATGTAATTTCAGGCTGGAGGAGTCTCCAAGGAGACTTTAGAGCCCCTTCCAGTGCCTAAAGGGGCTCCAATAGAGCTGGAGAAGGATTTTGAACAAGGGCCTGGAGGGACAGGACAAGGGGGAATAGCTTCCAATTGCCAGGGTTAGATGGGATATTGGGAAGGAGTTCTTAGCTATTAGGGTGGGCAGGCCCTGGCACAGGGTGCCCAGAGAAGCTGTGGCTGTCCCTGGATCCCTGGAAGTGTCCAAGGCCAGGCTGGATGGGGCTGGGAGCACCCTTGGCTAGTGGAAGGTGTCCCTGCTCTTGGTGGGGGTGAGATGAGATGAGCTTTAAGGTCCCTTCCAAGCCAAACCAGTGTGGGGTTCTATAATTCTGTGCATGAATGGAAGGCTGGTGTTTCCCTGCAGGGAGTGACCCTGACGGACCTGCAGGAGGCCGAGCGCACGTTCAGCCGGTCGCGGGCGGAGCGCCAGGCGCAGGAGCCGCAGGGGGACAGAGCCGAGGACAGCGGCGACAGGCCGGAGAGCCGCGCGCGGTGGGGACGGAGCACGGACGACGAGGTGATCCTTCTGCCTCAGCACCCCTTTGCTGAGAGCTGGCAAACCCATTTAGGAGAGCTGACATCAGGAGATACTCACTGGCAGTTATCTTTTTATTCTGAGGGGGACAGGCTAACTGGAAAGAGGCGCTGCTGACTGCCGAGCAGCTGTTCAGCATGGGAGGTGCATGTGGAAGTGCTGGAGCTTAGCTCTGCCTTTGCTCTCCTCTGGGAATTTCACCTTTCTGTCTCTTGCCAGAAAATAAAATGGTGTAAATCCCAGAAAGTGTAATGAGAAGGCTAATGATAGAAATGTGGCCTGAATCCATCCTGCTGTGCAGTCTAGGCAGAGGCTTTGTGTTCACATTTTTCCACAGATGTTCAATGTGTAATGGAAAGCTGGAGAGACCAGTTTTCTGCCCCTGCCACCACCTCTGGTTTTTTTCCCTCTAAATCATATCTTTCTATTAGGTAACTTGTGTCTCCTGCCATGAGCTGTAGGGACAAAGGGATTGATCCCAGATCTCCCAGCTGTGGAGGGTGCTTTTACACTGTAGCTGTGCAATGACTTTAACATCCATCCTTATCTGATAGAATGGACCTGATCTAGCAAGTGCAGGTGATCACTTCCAACAGCAGTGAGGAGAACATTGCACTCTGAAAAATTACTGCATTCCCTGAAATCCAAAATCTGGTACTTCCTTTTCATTGTACTATTTTTCTGTCATGGCTCTTTGTTTCTAGACCGTCTATCGGCGATTGAGGGGCCCAGCACAGCCCGACAAACCCACGACACCTGTGTCTCCTTCCACAGCAGCACCTCTGCTCTATACAAGCTCATACCTGACTCGAACAAATAAATATCTAGGGCTGGACTCAGTGAATCCAGCAGATTTCAGAGCGGCAGGCACAGAGATGGAGAAAAATGGTAGGTACCAGGAGAGTGAAGAACAGACAAAGCTCAAGGGTTTTGTTGTGGATTAGAACTTCCGGTGTGTACAGATGGAGAGAACACGTTTACTTGTTACTCTGAGGGAAGCTGCCACGTCACAAAACAAATGTTACTTGTTTAAATGAAGTTAAACAAATTCCTATTGCTTGTAACAAAGGGATAAAAGGATATTTTTCATTTTGGATAAATAAATGAGACAGTGATGATGGAGCATTTAGCTATTAGAGCTAGGGAAAGAGGTTCCCCTAGTACAGGTTGTCCTCAGAACAGGAGTAAATCAGGATGACCTGGGGAGAACTGGCAGCTGGGGTAACTTCCCTGGCTCTGATGAGGGAAGGAATGTGAGTATCCAGCTGTAGTAGGACACTGAGATTCCATTTCATTCGGTTTAATAACTTCTTTGTAATATAACACAAGGCAAGATGACCTTGGTCAGCTTGAAAAGAACCCTAGAACCTTAGCAAAAGCGCAGATGTAAATCACTGAAACCAAAGCAGTCTTTCTTTGCTTGGCCAGAGTGTGAAGATCAGGATTCAGACGACAAATCCCTGAACAAACAGTCGATCCGAGAGCGGCGACGGCCAAAAGAGAGACGGAGAGGCACCGGCATCATCTTCTCAACACAAGATGTAAGTTTGAGTTCCTTAGAAAGAGAAACTCCAGGGTGAATTTTCTTTCTGTTCCAAGCTTCATGATTTTCTTCCCAGTCCATTGATTTCCCCTTAGTTCTTCCCTCTGCAGCTGTCTTCTAGACTGGCATATCCAAAGGTCTCACGTCCCTGTTTGGCCTGTGTCAGACTGAGCAGCAGGCTCTGGGCAGCCTGTTCCTGAGCCATATCATGGGAACCCTGCAGGACTGGGAAAGGGCCCGCATGGGAGAGGAGAGATTCAAAGTCTAATTCCTTTGGAAGGAGGTCACAAGCCACCAGGAGTATTTTCAGATTTCTTCAAGCCCAAATTTGTCTGCTCTTTAAGCCCCCTGAAAGAAAGACAATAGGAAAAAAACTCATGTTTGGGTCCCCTCCCAGCACCAGGGAACACTCACAGCATAAGTGCAGAAGAGCTGTCTGTGTCATGGTCATTTCTCTTAGTCCTGGTTTCAGAGGATTTCTTCAGTCTGAGAGAAGGGATCCAACCCTCCAAACTTTGGCTAGAGCCTCAGCTAGGAAAACAGATCACCTTTTCCAGGAGAGAGTAAGAATTATGAAATTACGGTTAATGAGTTGAGTCCAGAATCAGCCGGAATGCCATGGTAGTTCACATTTGCTCCATGAAATCCTGGAGCAGTTACAAAGGGCAGTGGCTTAGAGAGGCTATGCAAGTGCAAGATACCTGGGATGATGAGTCTTTCCACCTGGAGTCTAACTGAACTAGAGATACTTTTGGAAGTCAATATTATGACAGTATTTCAGATGTGCAGTTTTTCCAAGTATTTTTCCCTCAGTGTATTAGGGACTTCCTCGCAACTCCTCAGAAACACTGGAATGGCAGGAGCCATCTCCTGAGAGTAATTCTGTCCTCAATACCAAGATCTTCTAAATGGCCATTAGGACACCAAACCTGATCTGATAATTAGCCAAAAAGCATTTGGACAGGCATTTCTTTTGACAGAAGTTTTCCTAGCATTAGCATCAAATAATTTTTTTCACTGCAAGGGTGGTTAGGGACTGGCACAGGCTGCCCAGAGCAGTGGTGGAGTCACCATTCCTGGTAGGGTTCAAAAAACACATAGATGTGGCACTTTGTGCTGTGGTGAAGTTGACATGGTGTGTTCGGTCAAATGTTGGACTTGTTGGTCTTGGAGGTCTTTTCCAGCCTTAATGATTCTGTGATTCTATAAACAATACATTATCTTCTTGGGATAAAGTTTTGTTGTCTCCAGAGCTGCCTAATTTTATTGTTTGCCTTTCCTCCTAGGATGAAGATGAAGTTGATGGAAATGAGGAAGTGAAGGAAACTCGGGTAAGTGAGACCATGTATCTGAATCACTGATGTGTCACTCTTGGGTGTTGGTGGCTTTTACTCTTGTCTAAAAGAGAGTTCAGGCTCTGCTCAGGAGTATGAACTGGCAGATAGTTCCAAGCAGCAAATTCCTTACTGATTTCTCTTCTGAAAGATGAGGTTTATCTGCAGAGTGGCCTGAGTTCAATGTTCTCCTGGAGAGCTGCACAGGAGTTGTGGAGCCTGGAGGGAATGCAGTGGTGGGGCTGCACTGCCAGGACAGTGGGATCCCGTGTGTCCTGGGGAAGGCGTGACCTTGGATCTTGGAATCACTGCTGTTTTGGACAGGATGTTTTGTATTTCTGAAATCTGCTCTCCTGTCTCATGGATTTCCTTTCTTGCGGAAAATGGCCTTTGCAAGCAGCACGTCAGAGGTTGTTCAGTGTTGTCCTGTTCTTGCAATAGTATCATCCTTTGAGGTCCTTTCTTTCATTTTATAATAATTACTGAGTCTTTCCAAATCACCTTAGTTTCCTTTGGTTTTGTTTGTCTTTGTCTGAAACACATTTGAGCCTGACAACATGACTGACTCTGACAATGTCAAAGCTTAATATATTTCCAAGCTATTACAGTGCAATGTGGAAGACCTGGGAGAAATAGCAAATGTAAGGTTGCATAGGGGTCAGCCTGCTTGTGGGATGTTTCATTTTTGCTAGAAAACATTGAACCTGGGGGAGCCTTTCCCTATACTTTGCAATGCAGCAGAGTGATTGAAGCATCATTTAGTTGGAATTAACTGGTTCTTTGCTGAAAATTACAATAACACTCTTCAGACTCCGTTTTTGTTTTCATTCTTGCAATATTCAGCCAGAATGCGGCAAAGCCTTGCTGGGGCCAGAGACTCACGTGGTGCTGGGATGGCGTTTAGTATGTCCTTATCTTTCCATGCCAGCCGTTGCTTTCCCAATGCTTACTTTGCACTTTACTCCACTTGAAATGTGAGATATTCCTGCTCACAGAAGCATCACCTGCTTCAAGGAGGCCAGCTCTTCCCCCAGGAGTTTCTGCTCATCACAGTGCAGAGCTTCCTGAAGTCTTCACTGAACCCTGCAGCAAAGACTTGGCCATTTATCGTCATTAAAATTGTTTTGACATTTCTGCTGCCTCACAGTAAGACTGAAGGAGGGGAGTTTTGTAATGTGTAAGAGTAATAATCATAATAGGGACACCTTGTTTCCAGCAGGCATGTTTGGGACTTGCTGGGAATGTCTTGTTCTTCTGGGAAGTTGTCCCAGATTACCTAAATTAAGACAAAGGAGTAGCTGAGGCTGCAGGTTTGGAGGCTTCCTGGAGTCTAGTTCTAAAATTGCTGAAGATTTTATTGAGCACCGTCCTCACTGCTCATGTAAATGGACAAGCTGCACTTTGGGAGAATCCAGCTGCCCAAAAATTCAAGGTCACCCAGTCTCTTAATAATGCTGGTTTTCCCCAAATTAACAGCAAGGATTCCTTTTGTCTGACACTTCACATTATTTTCTTGTGGAATCCATCTAAAAGCAGAGTGACTTCCCTTCAGTTCCATCATCCCCTTTGTGCAGGTGCTTCAGGGCACCAGTACCATGGTTTCTTATGCACCCAACGTACCTTCAACCTGGGTTAGACTCTCCTCCCACTCTGCTAGAGCTGTTATTCCCATTTTCCCAGTCCTCTTTTTTTATCCAGTTCCCAGTTTATTTTCTTGAATGCATGCCTCCAGCATCATGTCACTTGGTCAGTCTTCCCTGGTTAATTTGAGATCCAAATCAGATTTCTGTCCTAACTGGCCATCACTTTGGCAGGAATCATGGAACAGCTCTCTGTTTTCAGTTCTAGTGCCAATAAGAAAGTACAGTTAATAATCATTAATTCTTCAGTAACTATAGTTCCAGAATGGCAGTTGCCAAATGTCACCAGGTTGTGAACTTGAACAGTCTGGAGTGTCCCATGTTAGTAGCAGAACCCCAAAGAATCTGATTTTGTGGGAACGGTTACATTTTTCTTCTAGTGTTTATATCTTGGCTGATACCAGGATGATTTTCATGGAAGCCAGAAAACAGGACTTGCTTGAAATCCCTCCTCCAAGCTCTGCAGTGCTGGAGACTAGCACAGGAAAGGTAAAGGCAGTTTTGAGAAGGAACAAAAGGAGCAAATACATGTTGTTCTAATTCTCAGAAGTGGATGAATTATTTTGACTGAGCTCATGAGCACCAGAGTGGGAAACCAGCCCAGACGCTTTGGCTGAGGTTTAGGCAGCTAAGAGGTCTCATAGTGGGATGTGTCAGTGTCCTCCATTTGTTCTGCTCCCACCCCAGCTGCCTCCTTGGGACACAGACTGCCTGGATGCACTGTGGAAAGTTGGAAGAGCAGACAAAGTTTTATTGTGGAATAAATGTTCAAGGGTACAAGGACTTCAGCTGGAAACGGCCTCTGGGGATGCAGCTTTAGGAGACGTTTTTCCGTGATTCCAGTGGGAAGGAGCTGCAAAGGAAGGAGTTTTTGTGTGGTCTGGGGAGACCTGAGCTCAGAACAGAGGTGGGGGAGAAGCTTGGCCACAATCTTGTCTCTGTTTCTCAGAAAATAAAAACTGGGAGAGTTGAATGCTTGTGTTGTACCCAGACTGAGCTGGGGGGAGGCTGGAGCTGGGAAACCTTCCCTGTTCCCTCAAGCCACTGGCTGCAGAATACCAGTGGGAATTCCAGTCTTGGTGAGGCCAGTGAGGACACATGCAGCAGAGTCAGTGTGGGTAGGGATCAATGGGCTAGTCTGGGGTGCAGCAGGAGGATGATGATGAAGACTAAAGAGAATGTTCCAGTGTTCCATTTCAGAGCAGGTTTTCTTTATCCCTGACTCTGCTGGCTTTGACTTGGCCCTGACTTAAAATAATAGAATCTATTACAGACTGGTTTGGGTTGGAAGGGGCCTTAAAGCCCATCCAGTCCCACCCCATGCAGTCATACCCCCACTACTCCAGGTTGCTCTAAGCCCAATTCAACCTGGCCTTGGACACTTCAGGGATGGGGCAGCCACAGCTTCTCTGGGAAACTTCTGCCATTACTATTGCACAGCAGGGACAATTAGGAACAAATTTGGAAGAAAAGTATATTTTAAATGACAGAACATAGGGAACAAGTAGAAAATGTTTATAATCATTTAAAGGATTGTTTTTCCTTGCAGTTCTGTGCTGGAGCATTACAGATGCTCCTCACCCACAGCAGAGTTTGTCAAAGTAAAACTTCAAATTCAGAGGAAGACACTGAGCGTTATGTTCATAAAATCACAATTTCTGAGCAGTAAAAGTATCAAACAAAATGTCTGTTGTCATGAACTGCCTTCAGGACAGTCTGTATAGCACAGTATAAACCCCAGACACACTAATGGAATTAAGTTTTATGGAGGAATAGCACTGAAACGTTTGATTGTGAATTACAATTGCAGTAAGTGGATTAAATAGGCTCCATTCCTGTCTCCCTGCGCTTTGATTTATGGAATGAACCAGGCTCACTCTGGTTTGTAAATAAGTGTTCTGCCTACTTGTACTGTTACCATGAAATCACCAGATGCAACTAGACACCAGTATAAATTAAATCTCTGTCTTAGAAGGGCTGAATTTCTAAACTTAATTCCACAAGTTCAATTCAATGTCTTAATGTTATTGCTGATTCAGAGCTATGACCTGGGAGTCCTGATTTTGGTGTGTCCTATTTTTCACCTATATTTTTGTTTTTAGTGCCACTTTATCCTTCCACAGAGGCTTCAGTTCAGCTTGTGTCACCATGCTGTTTGCCTTTTTGTGAAAGATGGATGTGATGAATAACTAGAAGATCAGGAATAGCTTTTGTTAAGTGTTTTGTGAATGTCCTGTTGTGGCCACACTGGGTTTATTGTGAGCCCTGGGAGTCCCCAGTCGTTACTGCCCTTTTCCCTGTGTCATGCAGCCAACCCTGTGCCTGTGGACTGTGTTTGGAAGCCAAGGAAGGCTCAGAGTCCTCCACTTTCAGGGCTCACATTGCCTAATATGGTAAGGTATGTCTGCAAGAGCTGAGCTGTTTTGCTGGGATACAAGGGAAAGTTGACCAGGAAAAGGAGCAAAATAGGTGAACTTCTGGCCAGCTGATAAGAAACTAAAATCCTTTCAATGCGGACAGTGCTGTATGGTGGTGCTCGTCCTATGCTTCATTGCTGCTGGCCCAGGGTCTTTTCTGGGGATTAAGGATATGAGTGTTTTCCCCTGGTTTTACCCTTGAATGTTTATTTCTAGAAGAGATGTGGTGTGATGTGGGAAGGAAACCATCTGGCTCCTGTCCAAGGGCACGTAGATGGCACCATGCGTCATTTGCATCATGTAGTTAAATTAGAGAGCATTTAATTCTGTGTAACATAAGGCTGGGAGAGATTGGCTCTGTTTAGTCCTGTTTATAAACAAATTGCTTTAATAGGCTGTGTATGCTACAAGGAAAGATCTTTAATATGTATAGCAATATGAAATAGCAGCAAAGTGCTGCAGGAAGGAGCATGAACTGAGGCTTTGCCATAGAGCTTGAATGTGGTGAAGAACATCCTCATCGTGTTCAGAGTGCCCTGGCTTCTCTGGAAGGTGAATGGGGCAGATAGCAGAGAAATTAAAATTCATTCTGCAAATATTCCTACAAAAATGCTTCATATCTGCACAGAAGATTTGTCCTGTGAATCTCCAGCCTGATGTGCTTGTGTTGATTTTTCTTAACCTCAGTATGTGGAGAAGGACATCAGCCTGGGTGGCTGCGCTCCGCGTTGGTACAGCACTTCACTCCTCAGCCTGGCTCTGAGCACCAGTTTACAGCTCTGGGAAAACATTGTTTGTGCCTAAAGCCAAGTGACCCAAGTGGGTTATGTGACTACAGGGTTACAGCTAAATGCCTTCAGGTGCATTCCTCTAACTCACCAAGTTGCTGAATTAGGAAGGTGTAATGTGAAGCAATGATGGGGATGGGTAACACAAAACCAGCTAAAATCCAATCTATGAGTCCTGGGAAGATGAAGCAAAACAGCCAGTCCTCCAGGAGTGATTCCCAAGGTCACAAACTCGTAACTATTTAAGGTAACTTTATGTTGTAGCATCTTGATTAAGTAGATTGCTGTCAGACTTCTGGTGCAGTCTGAGGTGACTGATCTTTCTCAGTTGTTGGCAAGTCATTCCCCTGCAGCCGTGGGGCTGGGGTTGGGGTTGGCCCTGCAGCAGCCACCCCCAGCTCCCTTGGCTGCTGATGGCATTGCTGGGAGGCCTGAGCAGTCAGTTCAGATGATCCCACTTCACCCCAGGCTCCTTTTCCTTTGCACCCATGGCAGCTATTGCACAGGGTGTTGGGATTCTCCTGCTTTCTTCCCAGAAGGAGCTGGGAGCAGTGTGATGGATAGGGTGGCAGCAGGATCCATGACACGTGTGTGCTTCTCTCCAGTGCTGTGTGGACACAGCACAGGCACTCCAGGAAACGGGAGTGCTCACTCCAGGGTGAATGTTAGCTCAGACCCACTGGCCTGAGGAGCAGCATTGCTCCTGCCCCACATCCTAGAGACAGAATAAATCTCACTATTGTTTTATGTCTATTTATGTTTGTAATTTTTGACTTTTTAAAGGTTAACAGTATATGGTTGTGCTTATACATGTAACGGAGCATCCCATCACTTTTTGTGGGAAACTGTCAAAATCTGTCTCCTTGTGACATGTTCAAAACTATGGAAAGGAGAAGTGTCTCTGACTGCTGAACTGCTTGGAGCAGGTTCTGGGCCCCTCTGGGAGCTGATGATCCTACCTCAGTGTCAGTCATCCAGTGGGCTGGGGGAGGATGTCTCTCCTGACATGATTGAAGTCATCCTCCAAAAAATGTGATCTGCTGAATTAAAATTCCTGCCTAGAGCAGTAGATATCTGGGTGAGCTGTGTCGTGGTGACACAGGTGTCTACCTTGGAGAAGGGGATTGGGGGCAGTGGGAGGGGGCTGCAGCACATGGAATTGGGATGTGCCATGCTCAGGCTCTGCTCTCTGGTCCTTCCCAGTGTGAGAATCTGCATCCAGTTCTGGGGTCTCAGCACAGGAAGGATGTGGAACTGCTGCAATGAGTCCAGAGGAGCCCATGGAGCTGCTCTGAGGGCTGGATCCTCTCTACTCTGGAGCCAGGCTGGGAGAGCTGGGGGTGTTCACCTGGAGAAGAGAAGGCTCCAGGGAGACCTCAGAGCCCCTTCCAGTGCTTAAAGGGACTCCAGGAGAGTTGGAGAGGGACTTTGGAGGAGGCATAGCATGACAGGACAAAGAGGGAATGGCTTCCCACTGGCAGAGGGCAGGGTTAGATGGGATATTGGGAAGGAATTTTTGGCTGTGAGGGTGGGCAGGCCCTGGCACAGAGTCCCCAGAGCAGCTGTGGCTGCCCCTGGATCCCTGGAAGTGTCCAAGGCCAGGTTGGATGGGACTTGGAGCAACCTGGGCAAGTGAAAGGTGTCACTGCCCATGGCAGGGGGTGAAATGTGATGAGCTTTAAGGTCCCTTCCAACCCAAACCATTCTGTGACTCCAGTGTTCTATGGCTGCTTCTCTCTGGCAAAGCCAGAAGCTGATTGTCCTCATCTCCTGCCATCCTGTGCAGGCTGGTGCCATCACACATTTATGTAGTAAATTATTTATCTCCCAGATGTGTTCAGAAGGAATGAAAAGCAGAAGCTGTATTGCCTCATGGCCAGCAGAGAACTTAGGAGTAATCTAAATTTGTTTGGAAAATTGGAGTCAGATTCTCTGGCAATAATATATCATTTGGAAACAACCACTCTAGGAAAAATGGTATGTTGCTGTGATATAAGTGGTGATGTGGTTTGTCCCTTGTGTCTCTAAAAGGTCACTTTTTGTTTGGAGTTTATATCCTCCCACATGTCTCTCTTCAGAAAAAGCCTCATGTTTGGAAAGTCATTGTTAGTTTTCTGCTCTTGGACATGGACTTGCCCTATGAAAAGTAACATTATGTGGCATAAGCTGCTTCATTGTTTGATGTGTCAAGATGTTGAATCCTTAAGCTGCAAAACTCCTTCTGGCAGGAATTTCCCACCTGCTCTAGTTAATTGCTCATTATAGGGAACCTATAAGAAAGATGGAGAAAGACTTTTTACAAGAGCATGTAGTGACAAAACAAGGTGAAACAGCTTCCCACTGTCAGAAGAGAGGTTTATATCAGGTATTTGGAAGAAATTCTCCCTTGTGAGGGTGTCGAGGCCCTGGCACAGGGTGCCCAGAGAAGCTGTGGCTGTCCCTGGATCCCTGGAAGTGTCCAAGGCCAGGCTGGATGGGGCTTGGAGCAGCCTGGGACAGATGAAGGTGTCCCTGCTCATGGTGGGGGGTGGAACAGGATGAGCTTTAAGGTCCCTTCAAAGGTCCCTTCCCAGGCCATTTGTGATCCTATAGTAGGTACCTACCAGGTACTCAGTGCTGGGCACTGTTGTGGGTGGGTTTGAGTGGCTGTTCTACCACATAGGTGGACTTTTCATTGATCTTAGATTTCATCCTTGGCAGTGCACCTAACCCTCTGCACCACAATGTGCTGCTGCTGAGGGATGGTCAGAAATAGGCCTGAAGCACAGTTAGATGACAGTGTGTTGAAGTTACAGATTTGCCTGGCCAGTGACACTGGGATATTGTTGTGTGTCAGCCATTCACTTCCACAGCTGAGCTGGCACACAGGTTTTACAGCCGTGGAGAGGCTGTGCTGGGTGCAGAGAATCTGATCAATGTAGATAAAGACAGAATGGATCGTGACTATTGTGAGGGCCCTGAGATTTTTATTTCTCTATGTCATATTTTGGAAAGTCCCTTAGCTTGAAATAGCTGTTTCCATCTGGTTCTTGTACTGCTGTTTGCTTTCTCAGCTTCTCTGGCATGGCCTGTTCATAGCTGTGCAAATTGTTGTGTTCCTCCTTGTAAGAAACCTGGGTGGGTAGAGGGAACCTGTCAGGAAACTTGCTGAGTGCAACTGCCAGACAGCTTCCCCTGGAAAATATTATGTTCCAACACTACTTTATCCTTTAATGGTTGGAACTGGATTAAATCAATTGATTTTTTGCATGAGCAGTGCTCAAACTGGACTTGTGAGTGGACAGAGCAAAGCATCTCTCTGGATTTGCTGAAGCCTGTCCAGAGAAGGGCGACAGAGATGGAGAAGAGTCTGGAGCACAGTTCTGATGAGGAGCAGCTGAGGGTGCTGGAGAGGCTTAGCCTGGAGAAAAAGAGGCTCAGGGGGGACCTTCTGGCTCTGCACAACTCCCTGACAGGAGGGGCAGCCAGGGGGAGTTGGGCTCTGCTCCCAGGGAACAGGACAAGAGGGAGTGGCGTCAAGTTGAGACAGGGGAAGTTCAGGTTGCTTATTAGGAAAAATTCCTTCCCTGAAGGGCTGGTCAGGCTGCCCAGGGCAGTGCTGGAGTCACCATCCCCGGGAGTGTTCAAAAAACATGTGGATGTAGCACTTGGGACATGCTTTAGTGGTAAACATGGCAGTGGTGGGGGAACAGTTGGGCTCATAGGTTTCTCCAGCAATCCTTGAACCTGTGATTCTGTGATTTTGTTGTGATGCTTTTTTCGAACGAAGCACGGTACTGAGTTCAGGAAACAGCCAGGTTTTGGGTGGACATGAAGCAACCTCTCCATGGCCACCAGACCAGTCTCTGGTGTACAGACCTGGCCAGGATTATGACATGACAATAGGCAGTGCTGGGGTTGCCTCAGGGGTTGTGCCCATGGCTACATTTACAGCCTGAACAGAATCCTGTCTGTAATCTTAGAGACATTTCTGTTTTGCAAAGCTCACACATCTGTCCCCTTCAACAGGAGCCCTTTGTGGTGCTGGTTTGTTGTTTCTGGTTATTGCCACTGTGACCACCCATTTCTGTAACCTCTCACCATCAGCCTGTGTCAGGGCAGGTCAGGCTGGATATCAGGCACTGCCCAGGCTCCCCAGGGAATGGGCACGGCCCCAAGGCTGCCAGAGCTCCAGGAGTGATTGGACAGCACTGCCAGGGATGCCCAGGGTGGGATTGTTGGGGTGACTGTGCAGGGCAGGGGTTGGACTGGATGGTCCCTGTGGGTCCCTTCTGACTCAGGATATTCTGTGATTCTATGAAATACAGTTTAATGACACATTCAGAGAGGGAACGTGAACATCTGTTGGCTCTCTCAGAAGCATTTCTGCCTTTGATGCTCTCGAACTGTGGGTTTGTCTGCCCCCTCCAAGCTCTGTCTCAGGTTCCCTCTGCCTTTGCTGTAGAAGTGCAGATGTAGATTGGTTTACTGGGCTTGTCCTGAGCTTTATCTTCAAATGATGATGAACTCAGGACAGTGAAACCATCTCCCTCTCTGCAGCCTTTGCTTTATGTTCAGTTCTCCCCCTCTGAAGTTTGGGATGTCCCCATAGGGATCAGTGAACAGCCCAGCTTCTCATCCTGCTGTACCTGCTGGATTTAAGTGTCTAAGACACCTTACCTCTTCTTCCAAAAACTCAACTTGGCTCCACAGAACTGCTGGAAGATGTTTCTCCTGCATGCAGAATGGGCACTTGGAGGTGCTAAAATGATGTTTCTCTGCTGAGAGTGCTGCTTTTTGAACTGTCTTCACCTTTGCTCTTTATTACCTCTAGTTATAAGAAAGGAAAAAGAAAAAAACTCTGAAATTTTATATTTAAAATGTCTATTCTCAGCCCCCACTAAATGATCTGCATGTGCTGCTCGGTGATAAACCAGGTATGCCTAAGGCATGGTGCTTCCAGCTTTTTTGTGATAAATTTTGAGATGGGAATAAAAAGTGGGAGAAGAATAATGCTATAGATGCAATTATAGGCTCTCAGCTGTTGTGTGTGTCTGGAGGAGAGGAAGGAAGACCCTTTCCTTCTGCTCCCTATCTATGTGGCACCCCAGCAGATCTGCTCCTGGGAATCCTGGCCTGGGCTCTGCAGATGGAAGTGTTCCCTCCTCCGATTCAGATTCCATTTATGGAAAACTCCAGCAGAGCCTGCACATCCCATTTACAGAACAGCTACTGCCTGGCTATGTTATTTTGCTCCAGTCCTGCAGCCCAGCATAACCCTGCCTGCCTTCTGCAGTGCTAAATAAACTCTGCAAGCTCCATTTGACCCTGGTGAAGCTTGAGGTTGATTTAAAAGTCATTTATTTACAGTAGGGTTTATATATCATGTACAATTTTTGTATAGCAGTAGCAGTAGTAATAATAATCATAATATTAATAATTTGAAATATTCAATCTTGATATACAAAGTTCCATTAAATAAGCTAAATCAAATGCCCAGAAGTACAAATAGTAGACTAGAGTACAAGTAATGCTTTAATAACTTATTTTAAAGGTAATAGGTGTTGGCCTTGTTACTGCTAAAGGAACTCATACATATGTGTTTATATAGCTATATACAGACAGTTCCTTGCCTCTTCTATACACACAGTTCCTTGGCTATACTTGCTGTATAGCACATTAATTTCTGTAATCCAGCAGCTCTTCAGCTGCCCATGACTATACTCCAGGAATAAAAATCTGTATTTTGGAGCCAGTTTTAGTTCTCTCACTCTACAAAGACATATTTGGTCAAAATTACCTGCTCAGGTTACCTGGTGTCATGAGAATGTGACTGGTAATAAGCAATGCAGAGGGTAAGAGTGGAGCTGAGTTACTACATTTTTTAGGTTGAAAAAGACCAATTAAACACAAAAACAACCAACCAAGTGCCATCAAGCCCTGAGCTGGAGTCCAGTCCTTCTCCTGCTCCATAAGCATCTCAATAACCAAAGCAGAAAATCCTTGTCAGGAAGAAAACCACAAACACCACCCAGAGCACAGAACAGGTGAGAAGACTTGTGATATTTTCCAAACTTAGCAACACTGATTTTCTGGGTTCTATGATCACTTTTGAAGATTGGCTTTTGGTCACATCCCCTGGGACAGTGTCTGTGCCACCAATTCCAAATTCACTCATTATCCACCAGAATGAGCAGTTTCTCTCCAGAACCAGCAGAATTTCTTTGCACAGAATGCGATGGGTGCAGTAAATAAAGAGGTGAGAGCAGGAGGCGTAACAAGGCTCAGCCTTTTCTTTCCAGGTGAACTCCTTTCCCAGTGTTTTGGGATGGGATGGGATGGGGTAGGATAGGATAGGATAGGATAGGATGGGATGGGATGGGATGGGATGGGATAGGATGGGATAGGATAGGATAGGATAGGATAGGATAGGATAGGATAGGATAGGATAGGATAGGATAGGGACATTTTACTGCAAGATCCCATGTGGAGAAAGCAGTGACTGGTTCCCTGGTGCAATGGCCCCCTGGGTGTAACCCTTTCTCTGGCTCTGGAGCCCTGTGTGTTCAGCCAGAACTGTTCCTGGCTGTTGGAGCCACCCTCGGGCTGGTCACAGCTCGTCCTTTGCAGATGACAGCTCTTGGTCTGGTCTGGATGTGGTGGGAGACAAGTGTAAGGAGTAAGTTCCAGGACCAAAGCAGAGGTAGGCACAAAGGGGGACACAAAGAATGGCTGTTGTTTTGGGCTGAAGTGGGATGTCCACCCATATAGGACATCCCGTGGTGATGCCAATCACAGGATTATTAGTCTTTGCCCCTAATATAAACACTGTTGCAAAGGGGAGGTGCAGGATTGTGGCGCTGTGGATTTCAGTTTGGTGGGCCAGTCCAGTGACATAAAAGCAGTGGGAAATCAAAATTTTGACTCTGTTCTCTAGAACCCATGAGGATAGTTCGATGATAAATGTTTTTTTTATGTTTAAACTGAGTTTCCTGCGCAGGTTGCCCAGAGAAGCTGTGGCTGCCTCATCCCTGGAAGTGTTCAAGCCCGGGCTGGAGCAGTCTGGTGGAAGGTGACCCTGACCATGTCAGGGCTTGACACAAGATGAGCTTTAAGGTCCTTTCCAACCCAAACCATTCCAAGGTTCTCTTTTTTTCTGGATATTTTACAGAACTGCTTTATACCTAGAAACATTATTTTCTGGACTTATAATGACTTTGTAGCCTAACTCTTGGAAGCAGCTGCCAGATTATTTTGTTCCATTTCTCCAAAGAAGTGTCATGAGAATAAATGCAGTTTTACAGTTGATTTAGGTACTGCATAAAATTACAGATTCCAGTGATTCCCTGGACCAGCACATAACTCTACAAACAAACAGCACATTCTGCTCCTGCAGTGGGAAACCCAGAAGGGGAGGATTGGGAAGAGTTGTTTACTTAAAGAGCAAACAGCTGAACTCTGTAGAAGGAGGTGCCAGCAGCTATCAGAAGTGTCTGGAGTGGCATGGAGCAATTATGGAGGTTCTCTGCTTCTCCTAGAAAAGCGAGCAAAGTGGGCTCAGTGATAGGCTGGGGGGGCTCAGCCTGGAGAAAAGGAGGCTCAGGGGGAACCTTCTGGCTCTGCACAGCTCCTGACAGGAGGGGCAGCCAGGTGGGGGTCAGGCTCTGTTCCCTGGGAACAGGAACAGGAGGAGAGGGAACAGCCTCAGGCTGGGCCAGGGGAGGTTCGGGCTGGATACTGGGGGAAATTTCTTCCCTGGAGGGATGGTCAGACCCTGGCATAGACTTCCAAGGGCAATGGTAGAATCAGCATTCCTGGACATATTCAAAATATGTGTGGATGTGGCACTTGGGGGCATGGTTTCGTGGTAAACATGACAGTGCCTGGGGGAATGGTTGGACTCAACCTTAAAGATCTTTTCCAGCCTTGGTGATTCTGTGACAGGTTCAAAGGAAAACATGAAACCTGCTGCCTGCCTCTCCCTGTTCTGCTCCTCCAGTTGGACTGTAATTCACAGGTAGCTGTGCCCCCCCCATGTTCTTTCATCACTTGGCCCAGCACAGGAGGGGGTGACAGCAGGGACTGGGCCAGTGTTGAGAACCCATCCTCAAAGGCACAGTACCACAGTGCCATCTCAACCTGCTGCTAGCCCTGAGGCCAGCTGGGAAGGAAGGCTCATCCATGTGACTGAATCCTCCCTCCCTCCAGCTCAGTGTCCAGGATGCCTGTTGGGAATGGTCCCTAGGAGTGCCCAGTGGTACCCAGAGGAGCCTTGCTTGGCCAAGGACAAGATGGTGCCAGAGACCTTCCCCCTGCTCGGAGATCACAGGGTTGTGTGCTGGGGCAGGGGGGTCCCTGGCTGTGATTAATTTAGCAGATGTAGGCAGGGAGTCCCTGGGGGAGGTCACAGTGCTGAGAAGGTCCTGCTGCTGTGTGGGCCCAGTCTGTGTTTTCTGCCCCAGCCGAGCCCTGTGCAGCTGGAGACACCACTGTCCTCCCTGGGACGTGCCTGCACTGGGAGATAGAGGAGGCTTGGCTGCAGATGAAGGAACTCAGCTGGATGGGAAGGAATTCAGTGAGGTACGTGGTAAACCTGGTGTGAAAAATGACAGCTAGGACTTTCAGGAGATAGTTTTGGGATAATTTGTTCCAAAAATACCAACTACTCTCATTCTTCAAGTTGTATTAGAATTCTGGTCTCCCAAGAGGGCTTCTCCTCCTCTGCACTCAGGGAATGTGCCGTGGGCTTGTATCACCCCTGAGCATCACTGCAGCTCTGGCTTTAACTCCCAGATTTGTTTCCCATTTTTGTCTGCTGCAGATTGGAATGTTGCAGCACTGCTGACTTTTACCAGCATGATGTTCTGTAGGTGAAGATTTTCAACACACATAAAAAGGGCGTGTGTATTTTCCTCTCAAATATTCAGCTCAGGGTTTTATCCTATTTCTGATACATCATTTTCCTGCATATGAGTTCTCCTGTCTAACGAATTCTAAAAATGGAGTACAAACACAGGCATCATCACCAAAGGAAGGGAGAGGACAGACATCTGAATGGAAAAGGAAGTAGCAGAATCTGCTGAGCTGGAAGGGACCCACAAGGTCCATCAAGTCCAACCCCTGGCCCTGCACAGACACCCCAACAATCCCACCCTGGGCATCCCTGGCAGTGGTGTCCAAACATTACTGGAGCTCTGGCAGCCTCGGGGCTGGGACAGTTCCCTGGGAAGCCTGGTCAGTGCCTCCAGCACCCTCTGGGCCAAAAACCTGACCAGTTTTTGGGTGAAGGTGTATGAACAGTGATCATAGGCAAGACCACAGCTCTAACTACAGGAAAACACTCTTTCATATGGATATGGGAAAGACACAATACTGTGGTATAGTTGTACTGCTATAGTCCAAGGTGAGAAGAAACTTCAAGGTGATTTTGCCCAGAAATAGGCCAGAGCATAAGGTCAACATTCAGACAGGGATTGTGTGCATTGGTTGTGGAAATGGTCATGGAAGATGATTTTTGTGCATGTCTTTCTGAAAGTTGTATAAATATTCCTTATAAAGTACACAGCACCACAGTTAAAGCATGGACCAGCCTGGTACTGACTGAGGAATCTCCTGAACAGACAGGAACAGTCAGATCTAAACAATGACCTTGAACGTGACAGAGCTGAGGCTGTGAGGAATAGCAGCACTGTGAAGGAGAGTCATGTTTCATAATTCCACTGGGGACTACTTGAAAGTAAGCTGTACAAACCAGCAGGAAGAAACCCCTAAATCAGGCATTTGTTGGAATAATGCTGAAACCTGGTGTGTTTTGCCATATTGCATCTCTTGCTGCTCTATGTGTCCTGGTTAATCAAGCCTCCCCTTCTCTCTAAATTGAGTTACTGTCCACCAAGCTGTATTAATCAGTCTGTGTGAGATCTACACTGGGTCACTAAATAATTAGTGTGGCTCAGGGTGTATTTTGGATTTGGGCTGAGAGTTCTGTACCAAAATGTTGATTTTGGAGCTTTCCTGCCCCTCTTCAGCAGAAACATTACTGTGGAGGGATGTGAGAGAGGTTTGTTTGGGACTGGATGAGAGGGGAAGCCAAACACTGCAATTTAGAGCTGTGTAGCTCCACCTTGGTGATTAAACTGGGCTTTGTCAGCCCTGGAGCTGGGATTGGGACACTCTGGTGCACCACCAGCTTGTTCGCCCAGTTTCGCTTACAGTGTTTTGAAACTCCAGAAACTGAGACTGGTGTGAAAGGATCACCCTGTGTGCAGGGTCTATAAATATGCCTCTGAAGCGTCTGGATTACCTTGTTGTAGAGCAGAGTTGGGCTCCAGGTACAGGGAGAGGTGTGTGATGAGTGCAACAGATGGAGGCTGGGAAGATCAAGGCCCTGCCCCAGCCCTCTGGAGCAGCGGGGTGCCTGTCACTGCCTTCTCGTGTGTCTGGACTTCATTTCCTTACCTTGAAAGGGGAATGCAGAGATATTACCAGGCAGAATTAGACCTCTCCAAACCCCTTTTCCCCCCTCCTGCAGTCAGTGGATGATTAGTCCCCTCATTCCTTGTGAAGAGGTATCGAGAAACCTGATATCACTGTGACTTTCTCAGAGCAGGAAAATCTGGCAGCCCCACCTCCTGCTTTCCCTGGTTACACAGTGATGCTGCTTTGCCCCTGAAAAGTGAAGGTGCTGGATGGCAGGAGGAGTTACTGGAGCTGCTATTCCAAGTCCCTTCCCCAGCTCTGTGCCAGTTAAATTACTCAGGTGCCAAGCAGGATGCAGAAAGGAACAAGATTTCAGAGCAACACAGAGTGGGAAAATATTCTTAAAATATTTTAATATAGATACTATTCTGCACTTCACAGAACAGTTTGAATTGGAAGAGACCTTAAAGCTCATCTCACTCCATTCCACTGCCATGTGTAGGGACATCTTGCACTATCCCAGGTTGCTCCAAGCCCCTTCCAACCTGAACTTGGTAGGAAATGTTTGATATTAAGTAGATGTGAAGCTGAAGCAGGACAGACGCTGCTGATGCAATAGCAGGACAGACACCTGCTCTTAGTGACCCTGCCTTGACAGGGGAGTTGGACTGGATGATCTCCAGAGGTGCCTTCCAACCCCAACCATTCTGTGATTCTCTGTGGTTGTGTGAGCTGTTTGAGGCATTTTTCAAACAAACATCCCATGGGCCTAGTGCAGTGGGACGTGAGGGACACACACTCACCTTCACAGGGAGCCATCTCGCCACTTCCAGTGAGCTTGGGCAGCAGCAGAGCTTGGCAGAGAGAGGGGAGTTTGGGAGAGGTATGTGCTCTCCACACCCTCTGTCCTTTCATCCGAGCTCCTCTCCCTCCTCCTTGATTCCAGACGCTCCCTTGAACCAGTGGACGTTACACAAGCTCTGTGCCGCCCTTCCACAGCTCAAACAGGCTTATGAGCAAACAACAAAAATCTTGTTGTGCTGTCCAAGTGTGTCCTCCCTTTCATGGCACGAGCTGCTCCATGGCCTTTAAATCATCTCCCTTTGTTGCAGCCACACAAACTTCTGGAATTTAGCCTCTGCAAAGTGCTGAGAGCTCACCTCCAGCATCCCACTCACAGGTCACCAGGCCTCAGAAGCTTGGGAGGGATTTTCTCTTCTCTTCATTTTTTTTTCTTTTTTTTTCCTTCCCAAATCCCAAAACCAATCCCAAACCCAATTTGGCAGCCCAAATCCCAAGCTGAAAGTGAATCGCTGCTGCTGGCTGCCCTCCAGCATTCCTCTTGGAGCGAGTCAGGATCTGGAATGTCAGAATGTCAGAAGGCAGCAGCGGGAGGGACGGGAGAAGCCTGTGCGTGGGTAAGGGCGCCGGAGGGGGGAGGAGGAGGAGGTGGAGGAGGAGAATGGAACAAAACCCAACTTCAGCTGGACTGCCCCTTTCCAAACCAGCGTTTGTTCCTGATTAATGCTTTTGTGTTTCACTTAAAACGTGCAGCTCCATGCAGCAGGGGCAGAGCTTGCGGCCGCGCTCCGGAGTAAATCAGGGTTTGCTTTTCCTTTCCTTTTTTTAGCTTTTTTTGGCAAAAGCTGCGTGTCTAGATATACCCAGCCAGTTTTCAGCTCTCTCCTTGAGCCGGGAGTTTCTGCCTCCTGCACTTCTGGGGAGAGGTTGATCCCTCTGGCCTGTGGCACGCTCTGGACGAGGGGAAATGTCCTTTTGCGGAGAAGTCGGGACGGGGCCCAGGCAGTGAGGCTGGCACAGAGCAGCACCCGGCACTGGAGCACAGCGAGTCCTTGACACCTTCTCTGCTTCTGCTCGGACAAGAAACCTTGTGGAGCCTCAGGTCTTCCTGCAGCAGATTAATGCCTAAAATTATACACCCTAAACAGGAGGGTTTAATTACCAGAGCTGTGAATAGTTTAATTAGTTTGTTCTGACCTTGGAAGAAGGACCTGCCCAGCACCGTAGAGCGACAGGAGAGCAAGACTGGTGTTGCTTCTCACAGCCAGCCCGCGAGGCCATGTCGTCCCTGTTCACCAGGAGTAAGGAATATACTCGCAGCAGGAAGGCTCAGTCAGACTCTCCCCCGTCCTCTCCTTCCCCGATCGCAAAGACGCTCAGAGTAAGCAGCTTTTTCCTTTCTGTATTACCCTGCTCAGCACATGTTCCGAGCAGAGCCCAGTGGTGGCGGTTTGTTGTCTTACCCTTGGAGACCTGTGCCTGTGGTTTCCTTTGGAAAGAGGATGGTTTAAATGAAACTTGGGATGGTGCCTCTGCAGCAACAGGTTTTAACCAGCTGCCAGAGTGCCTGCACTGGGATTAGCTGTGTTAGTGGTGTAGGGAATTGCTGGGATGGTAGTTTCCACCTGTCCTGGAACATGGCTCTCCTGGTAGGCTGTTGCTGGATGAAAACCTTCCTGGTAAAAACGAGGCAGAACCTGACCAGCTTGTTAAACTGCACTTTTTTCATAAACACTTTGATATCGCTGGTGAAACAAGGTTTGTGTTAGCTTTCACCCCTGGGGCTGAGCTGGCCTGTACTGCAGTTTAATAATTTGAACACCACAAAAAAAATGAATAAGACCACCTGTAGCAGGAGGCAAGTCAAGGTACTCCCTATACTCCCCAAACCAGAGCTGGTATCCTCCTCTCCCAAGGTGTTGGAAAGTTGGGAATGCTTCCCAGCAGTACTGCTGATAGCTCCAGAGTCATGGGAGAAGCTGTCACAAACCCTCTGGGTCCGTATCATTGTACAGGCAGCCTCTTCACCATCAAGAAATATTATCATGCTGGAGTCAAAGCCTGGAGGAATTAGTTTTTAACAGCCGGGCTAATTTTAGATGGGAGCATTAAATTAATTCCAGCACTGGTATTTGCTCAAATCAGATATGCATTGCCTGCTCTGTTGGAAGGGACAGATCTTGGTCTGGAAAAAGTATTGCCCAAAATATTTGAGTTTTAATCCACTGCTGTGGCATTAATGGAAGCAATTCCTGACCTAGAGAACTTCAGCCTTGAGGCTTCTGTGGCTGCTGGTTGCCCTGGGCTGTTAACTGTAATCAGGAGCAGATGGTTTCATCCTTCTGCAGCTGGAGTGTCTTTGGGATGGTTCAGATAATCTAAAACCATCCCCCATGAGCTTGGATGGGCTTCCCTCATCAGTTCAAGCACCGTGCTTACCACTCGTCCCTAAAGGGTGCACTGTTGGTCACCAGCCTGGTAACAGGTGGGGAACCATCCCAGTGTGCTGGAAACGGTTTCATTTCTTTCAAACCCCAAGTTTTTAAGGTCAGACATGTTCAGACTGACTCATTCCTCCCTCTTATGCATCTGGGCATACAAGTGAGTGACAAAGATCTCACAAGAGCCCTGAGCTGTGCCTGGAGCAGACTGACAGGAGGGGCTGGTTTCTCTGTCCAGAGCCATGGGGGGACTGCAGAACTCCTGAGGGTCCGTGGGTGTTGGAGAAAGTGCTGGGAACTCTCAGGTGAGAACTCCCAGGTGGGTAGAGGTGGTGCTTGTTTCTCTCTCCATCACCGCAATGAGATTTGCAGGCTCCTGGGGAGCTCTGGGTATTGGAGAAGTGGGTGGGAGTTCTCAGGTGGGAATGAGAGGGTCTGGAGAAGAGTGAGGTTTTTGTTAGTGAGGTTTTGATGAAAACCAGCGCATGAGCATGGAGATCCTTCCAGTGGTAAGGCAGTGCCAGCTGTGACTCCACAGCATCTGTAGGGAAAACCAGGTGGGGAGTAAGTACAGCAGCATCGACTCAGTCAGTGTAGGAAAAAGCCCTGGTGCTATCTGGGTTATGGAAATAGCCCATGCCTTGAAGGCTGATTAGGGAAGCAGTGTCTTCGGGCTAAAATAAGGATCTGAGTTCACTCTTTCTCCAAGACAATGTAATTTTGCCATGAGCAAGAGAAGGGAGGTTGGTTTACTCTGGGTTTGTTCCATGTGTTTATTCATCCTCACCCACTCCCCCATGCCCACAGTAACAGGCCTGTGCCATGAGGAGCCACCACCCTTCATAAACCGGGTAGGAATGTGATATCTTGGAGTCTCTTATCTTTCCATCCAGTCCATTGACACCAGCAGAGCTGTGGGCTTTAAACACTCCCAGCTGAGCAGGGGTGTGAGCACACACGAGCAGGCAGGAGCCTCACACATGGTGCACACAGGGAGAAAACTCTTGGAGAGCCAGGCGAAGCAAAGGAGGTTTGACTTGTCAAGGTATCAGTGCCAAAAGCTACATTACGTGTCATTTGCCAAGCAGTTTCCCGTGGCGTTCCCTCTGCACTTGCACTGCTGCTTGGAATGCTCCTCCTTAGGAGTTAGGGTAATATTGCCTGGGGTTTTTCCTCCTTTGACAGATGGGAAGTCCCCAGATGCACAGCTAAGGAAGGGGGCACTTGGCAGTGAACTCATGCAATCCATAAGAAAGGGAATGTCCCTGCACAGGAGATTCTTGTGACAGTGGGATGGGGTCCCTGTGCCCAGTCAGCACTGTCCCATAGCCCTGGGCTGTCACAAGCCAAAATACACAAATCCTTTTAAATTCCCCAGGGTAAATGTTGCTTTAATGAGGATGTTCCTCAAAAAAGGAAACTCAAACCCCTTTGAAATCAATTCAGATGGTCCCGTTATTTGGCACAAGCTTCAGGTGTTTGGCAGTGGGTGCCTTGTCATCGTGTTTTGCACCATAGTGATTTAGCTTGAGGTTTCTCCTCCTGAAAAAAATAATATTCACTTGCAAGAATGTAATAGGCATCCAGTGGCATGAAACCTGTTGTGTGCATTTAAGCAAATAAATGACAGGACTAGAAGAGTGAGAGTGAAGTCAAGGAGTGATTTTTTTTTTTTTTTTTGGCAGTGGGAAGCCATTCCCTCCTTGTCCTGTCACTCCAGGTGCTTGTCCAAAGTCCCTCTCCAGATCTATTGGAGCCCCTTTAGGCTCTGGAAAGGGCACTAGGACTCCCTGGATCCTTCTCCAGGCTGGACATCCCAGCTCTCCCAGCCTGGCTCCAGAGCAGAGGGGCTCCAGCCCTCAGAGCAGCTCTGTGGTCTCCTCTGGGCTCGCTCCAGCAGCTCCACATCCTTCCTGAGCTGGAAGCCCAGGGCTGGTGGGGTCTCAGCTGAGCAGGGCACAGGGGCAGAATCCCCCCCTGCCCTGCTGCCCACGCTGGGGGATCAGCCCAGCACAGGGGGGTTCTGGGCTGCCAGAGCACGGGGCCGGGGCACGCTGAGCTTCTCATCCACCAACACCCCCATGTGCTCCTCCCCAGGGCTGCTCTCTGTCCATTCTCTGCCTGGCCCAGTTGTGCAGTAGCTGCTTGATGGTTGATACTCACTCCTCAAGAGATTCTGTATAATTCTCCTTGTTCTGTCCATGCTCACACTTTCACTGCAAGGCTCTTCTCTCTGATGTTAGACTGCTCCCTTGTTAAGCCACCTTCAGAATACATAACCTGAGTTTTCCAGCTGAATTTTATCAGGAAGAGCTCAGCAATAAAGCTAAGTGTACGCAGTGGTCTGCACTGATTTATTTTATTCTGCCTTTCATTGGAGCCTCTGAAGGAGCCGTGCTGGGTGAAATATGGGATGTAGGAGCATCACCTTTTATGGGCCGTATGTTTGCAGCAAGTCACTTGATAGTAATACTTGAGTATAAAAAGCAGCCGTTCCCAAATCTCCGTCTGTTAACGAGCCCCCACACGAGCCTGAGCCCGTGGTGCTCTGAGCAGGGCTCTGAGCACTGATTGCCATGGCAGCAAATGCACCAAGGCTGGCTATGGTCTGTGCACATGTACGGCGGGAAGGCAAAGCGAATCTTGCAGCAAAAAGAAAAGCTAATGCACAAAAATGTGAGTGGCTGAGCTGCAGGTGCTCGGCATGCAAATCATACTGACAGGGTTGGTGTTAATGTTTAAGTGGTCACAGAATCACAGAATCCCAGAATTATTTGGTTGGAAGGGACCTTAAAGCTCATCTCATTACCCCCTTGCCATGGGCAGGGACACCTTCCACTAGACCAGGTTGCTCCAAGCCACATCCAGCCTGGCCTTGGACACTTCCAGGGATGGGGCAGGAAGAATTTCTTCCTGGTATCTGATGTAAATCTTTCCTCTCTTACTTTAAAATTGTCCCCTCACTTGTCCTGTCACTTGCCCATGTAAAAAGTCAATGTCCCAGAGTGCTGGGAGGTCATTAGAAATGCCTGATAGGATTACAGCCTTCCTTGAGTTTGGAATATAAATGTATTGGTCAGTTTTTGCTCTGTGGTGTTTTTGCAACAGGTTCCATCCGTTTCAGATATTCCTGGTCACAGGTTTATTCTCACATGGGGTTTTCTGCTATGAATCATTTAGCTTGCTGTGCTGCCACTGCCAGTGTATTAGAGAACAGAAAGTGTTACGAAAATATTTTTCCAGGAACCTTTACGTTCCTGGGTTTCTATTTAGTGGTTTGGACCCGTTGGGTTGTGATAAAAGTGATGCCGCATAAATTGAAACAGGATCAAATAAGTTGTCTCATGACAGTTTCTGTCTAATTTCTGGATTGCTGGCTAGTTACGCACTGTTTGTAGAAATTATTCCCTTCTCCCCCAGCAGCCAACAAAAAATGTGGGATACTGAAACTTGAACTTTCAGGCAATTAACCTTTGTCTGGGTTCTCCAGCACCCTGCTTTGTTCTGTCTCTGGTTATTCCTCAAGCATCATGTTTCCCAGATGGGTATCGGGATGAAATCCTTCTACGTTGTTTGTCCTTGGGGTTTTTTTTTTTTTTGAGTTCTTCTCTGTAAATGTCCATATCTGGAAGCATACCAGGAACTTGTGGTAATTCCCCGGGCACCACCCATGAGATGTTCCCTGCTGTGACTCAGTGGCCAGACGATGCTCCTGCATGTGCATGAATAAACAAGATGGGTCGGGGCATGTGCTGTGACCTGTAGGCTGAAGAGCTTCTGTCCCTGAGGCTGAAGTTCCTTCAGCTCTCCTCCCTCCCTCCCGAGCAGCAGAACTGATCCAAGCCAAAGCTGGAGCAGGGAGTCTGTTAACTATTAAAGGCTCTGAGTGGTCATGGATGATTTGGAAAGGACCTGATGTAACACTTCAGCCTCATTTAAAGCTCCCGTTTGACCCTCAGCTGCCTGGTCAGAGGTGTTGCCTTTGCAAAAGCTGGTTAAGCAGTTGGAGAGCAATCCCTCAAGATAGCTCAGCCTGGAAACCATGGCTCATTGCAGGAGGTCACAAGGTCAGGGGCAGCTTGAGGTTCCACCAGAGCTGGGAATCAGTTGGGACTTTAAAAGTGATGAAGGGAGGAGCAGGAATACAATGCCCTTAATTTGGGTCAGTTAATGGTACAGCCACAAAACCAGGGACAGAGAGAGAGGGAAGTGCTGCAGGATGGGAATGAGCAGCCACAGGAGTGATGAGGAGAGTGGGTGGAACTTCTATGAGCAGCAAACCACTTCATCCTGCTGAGCTGGAAACCAGTGTCTGCTTCTCTGCAGGAGCCCACTGGAGTTGTGTTTTTCATGAAATGAACACAAACACATCAAAACTAGGGCTGGAAGAGAGACAGAGCCCAGTTCATCCATTTCCCTGTGTGCTGGCTGCTCTACTTGTGCTATTCATGGGAGGTGGTGCATAGAATCATATAATCATGGAATCATTAAGGTTGGAAAAGCATTCTAAGATCACTGAGTCCAAACATTGACCCAGCACTGCTGGGTGGGCATCATTCTCTTCTCCCAGGTGAAAAGCAACAGGACAAGAGGAAATGGCCTCAAGTTGTGCCAAGGGAGGTTCAGGTTGGATATTGAGGAAAACTTCTTCCATGAAAAGGTGCTCAGGCACTGGCTCAGGCTGCCCTGGGCAGAGATGGAGTCACCATCCCAGGAACTGTTCAAAAAACATGTGGATGTGGCACCTGGAATATCACACCTGGGGACATGAGTTAGTGGTGAACATGGCAGTGTGGGGTAGCATTTGGGCTTGATGGTCTTAGAGGGCTTTTCCAGTCTTCAGAGTTCTGTGATTCCATGATTCCAGTCTCGCTGCCACGTGCTGCCTGTGCCCACAGTGCTGTTGTGGGAATGTGGCTGCTGGCTCAGGAGCTGTTCACTGGATTTTGGAGTGAACTTCACACTGAAAAGTTGCGGATTGGCTGTTGGCAGCTCTCACCCTCACTGCTGGTTCAAGAGGTATTTAAGTCCCTAATGAAACATCTGAGAACATCCTGCCAGAGTTTTTGCAGGGCAGGGAAGGGGTTCCTGCAGACCTGTGGCATTCTCATCTGGAAGAAATTAGGACTAGAAATCTTTTCCTCTCATGTCACTTGGCTGCTTGATTTTTATTTCCACACGTCTGGAGAGTTTTGTCTAAGATCACGTCGCTTTGTGAAATTAAATTTTTCAACAATAAAATTTGATCCCTTAGAAAAAAAGGGAAAAAGGGCAATGAACCCTGGGTTTCAGAATTATGGCCTTTCCTAAATTAAAATACTATCCAGCCTGATGTTTTACATGGTGAGTTTTATCCCCAAGAGACATTGGGAATAAACTGCAGCTGCTGGAAAGCCCATGGTCCATGAGAGAGTTTTGGAGCACAGAGCCATAGGCTGGCCATGGCACATGACACAGACCAGCATCCGACTGTAGTTTGTTTGGGATGGCAGGAGATGTGGCCATCAGTCCCTCACAGCCCTGGATGTTTGTTTCTGATTAAATACATGCTGTTTGTAGTGAAAATTATGGGATCTGCTGCAGCCAGCTGCCAAAGCCACTATTCGATCTTGGAGAAGCTTTTAATGTTATGCTTCAGTAATAGCAGTTTTTCGTAAGCAAAGTTTATTGATTTATAGTTTGAGAAAACATATTTTGCATCAGGCTTTGGGGAGTTGGAGGTTACATGGAGGTGGTTTGGCTGCACTGGATTATTAATCATTTCCACGGGATTTTGGAATCCTTGCATTTGCACGATTGCAGGCTGGAGCTGGAAGCAGCACATCCATCACGCCAGTGGAGCTAACAGGATGCTGCACAAACCACAGCTATCAGGTCAGAGGAGCAGCTTTCTGAGGGAGGCAATGACCTCAAAATAACTCTCAAAAGTAGAGTTCAGCCAGACCTTCGAATTATTCTGCGCCCACTGAAAAACTAAACTTGATCCCAGCCATTCCTGACTGGAATGACAAATGCAGCTGGAGGGGAACACCGACCTGAGTTGTACCCACTGGGGATGGTCTGAGGTGTCCCAGGCAGCCTCCTCCTGGCTTCTCTTCCTTCCAGCTCAGCTCTGGCTGCACTGGCTCCTGGGGGATCCCTGCCCTCAGCCGTGTCCTGCTCTGCCTTGGCATGGACTCACCTCAAGTCCAGGGGACACTTTTTGGGCACTGCAATGTAAGAAGGATCTGAAGTTATTGGAGAGTGTCCAAAAGAGGGACACAGAAATAGGGAAGGGTCTGGAGGGGCCACACGAGGAGCTGCTGAGGGCACTTGGTCTGTTCACCCTGGGCCTGAGGTCAGACCCCACTGGGGCTGCAGCTCCTCATGAGGGGCAGCTCCGACCTCTGCTCTGTGTGACAGGGACAGGACCTGAGGGAGCAGCTGGAGCTGGGCCAGGGGAGGCTCAGGCTGGAGATCAGGGAAAGGTTCTTCCCCCACAGGGTGCTGGCACTGCCCCGAGGCTGCCAGAGCTCCAGGAGTGTTTGGACAGCGCTGCCAGGGATGCCAGGGTGGGATTGTTGGGGTGTCTGTGCAGGGCCACGAGGTGGGCTCGATCCTCATGGAGCCCTTCCAGCTCAGGATTCAATGCTCCTAAGAGCACAGTCTGAACCAATCCATTGTCCTTTGGAACACACATCAGCCTGGCCCAACACTGGAGCTCGTGTAGGAGCAGCTGAGCTACGTAACTGCAGGAACATAGTGACTTTTGCTTATAAAAGGGAAAGAACCCCAAAACCAGCTGGCTTTATTTTACATTTAATTTCTAAAATAAACACAGCACATCAAGAGGATATTTGCCAGCACAAGAATAAAATTTGAGGGGTTTCTAAAACTTCCCCAGTTGCTTACAGAAGGACAGAGCTGGAGCTGTGCCCCTGGGTCTCATTACGTGGTGGTTAATTAATCGTAGGCATTGGTCAGGATTTCTGAGACAAAACACACCAGAATAAATTCCTTGACAACTCTCTTAAAATAGTGTACACTGTCCTGAGATTGGCCAGTTGGAGATAAAGAAGCATAAAATGTTCCCAAGGCATCTATTTTTTTTCTCGTTTCTTCCTTGTTTGTTTTTTTTTCTCTTTTTTCTTGAAAAAATGTAAATAGCAGGGAATTGTGCCTTCACTGGCTCCAACCTCAGCCACAGAATGCAACTGGAAGCAATTAGGGCAGTTTCTGCCTTGGCGAAAGCAACAGCCAATCCCCCTTTTGTCACTGCAGTTCAGGGCTGTATTTTATTGAAACCTTCCATGAGGAATTTGGTTTAAATTATTCATCACTGAGCTCGCAACAGCTGCAAAATTTTCTGGTTTTGAGGGAAGGCTCTTGCCCTCCACAGTCCAAGTACATTTTTAAAATCAGGCCTGGATGGTATTCCTGGCACAGGGCATCATCCCAGCACTCTGGGTAGGTGGAGCCACGGTTGGTACCCAGCTGTGCCTTTTCCCTGAGAGTGAGCACCCTGAGAATCTCTGGAAATGCCCAAGGCCAGGTTGGTCAGGGCTTGGAGCTACCTGGGATAGTGCAAAGTGTCCCTGCCCACGGCAAGGGGTGGAACTGGATGAGCGTTAAGGTCCCTTCCAACCCAAACCATCCTTTGATTCCATGATTCTGTGGTGTTCTTTGCCCTTTTCCTTGGGTCCCATCTCAGATCCTGATGATTTTCCAGCCCACCTGAGTTGGATGATCTCTGAGCTGGCAAAATGGGCTCAACCCCTTCAGTGTCCTCCACCACCTCAGCACTACCTGGATGTACTGCCTGCCGTGAGATGAATGGGAGGGAAGGTGATGAGATCTCTCTGGTGAGAGCTCTAAGACCTGAGGATTACCAGAAGCTTGTGAGCATGTCTGCAAGTGCTCCGTGCTTTTTAGTTTTCCTGCAGAAGTCACCCCCTTGGGTGTCTGGGCAGCAGCAGCAGCAGGGCTCAGCTTGGCTGCTGTGCTGGATTCTGAACCAGGGCAGCCGCCTCCAGCCCCCCGTGTTCCCCCCACCCCAGCCCCTGCAGCGCTCTGACCCTGTTTAGATTATGGAAGGATAATTTCACCACTCGATGCTTCCCTGGCTCTTGATGTTTTTAGTTGAATTTTGATCCCAAGGGAAATAAATGAATCTGGGCAAAACTGCAGTGCTGCTCCAAATTTGCCAGGGAAAGGAAGAAGCTTCCAGTGCATTTGTTGATAATGACTGGAGTCATAATTTCTCAGCATCCTCTCACAAACTGTAACAATTCCCTTCAGGAAAGTCAGGAAGGAAAAGACCCTTCTTGCACCAGCTCAGTCAAGTGCACGTGTGATGCCTCAGCTCTTCATTCCCTCTGTTCATTCCCAACTTCTCTTCCCAGCAATGAAGGAAGAAGAGTTTTGTCCTTCACCTTCTCACTCTCACCTTGGAATTAACAGCTCTGGGATGGTGTCTCTGAGCAAACGACCTCCTTCCTCACTGCCATGGGCAGCACAGGGAGCCAGCCAGTGCTGGAATTCCAGTGATATTTGGTGGCTGTTGGACAGGACAGGGCAGTGCAGGCAGGGCCAGTGGGGACTGCTCTGTTGGAGCAGGTGCAGCTGGAAGCACATGGAGAGGGTTCCAAAGATGCCATGGTCAAACACTGGGCAGAAGTGAGCAGGAAAGAAGCTGTTTTCTGCTGAAACTATGTCTCCAGTGTGACATCCCGGTGGCCTCTGAAGATGTTTGTCTCTCTTTGAACAAATGGCAGGGAGGTCTCAGTTAAGCACCTCCTCCAGTGTTCCATAGAATCATGGAATCACAGAGTCACAGGTTGGAAAAGCCCTCTAAAATCATTGAGTGAACACTGCCATGTTCACTGCTAGCCCATGTCCCACGTGCCACATCCACATGTTTTTTAAAGACTTCCAGGGATGTTGACCCCACCACTGCCCTGGGCAGCTCTGCCAGGGCCTGACCAGCCCTTCACAGAAGAAATTTTCCCTGTTATCCAACCTGACCCTCCCCTTGAGGCTGTTTCCTCTCCTCCTGTCCCTGTTCCCTGGGAGCAGAGCCCGACCCCCCCCAGCTGCCCCCTCCTGTCAGGAGTTGTGCAGACCCAGAAGGTCCCCCCGAGCCTCCTTTGCTCCAGGCTGAGCCCCTTTCCAGCTCCCTCAGCCACTCTGGGGCTCCAGACCCTTCCCCAGCTTCATCATTCTTCTCTTAGAAGGCTTTTTCTACCTTAATGGTGCTGTCATTCCATGATTCCAGGTTACTGCAGGGTGGCTCTGCTCAATGCTGACAGCAGCAGGAATGCTTCCCCTCTCATCTGGCACTTTGCTTTTCTTTAAACTCGTACAGACAGTCACAGTCTGAACCAATCCATTGCTGTATCCATCACAGGAAAGTCATAAATACAATAAACCTCAGGGGTTTCCCCCCTTTTTGCTGTGTATGCTTAAGGTGATTCCTTTCTTACCCCAACCTTCCTTTGTGGAAGCATGCCCCTGCTCCCCCTGCATATGGAAATTCTCATTTCTTAGATGGAAAAAGGACAGAAGTGGTTTTTCCTCTTGCTGCAGGTACCCTGGCTGGCTTGGGGACCTGCCTGGGTTCATTGCCTGCATTCCATGTCACCTTGCCCAGCCACATGGTGTTTCCCAGCACTGTTCAAATCCATTAGCAGGTGCGTTTGCTGAAGTAAATTCAGGCTTGCTAAGGAGTGGATTAGTTGCCCAGCCATTTGTCATCATATCAAAAGTCATCACTGAAGGGGATTAGCATAAAGTGTGCAAATAACTTTCGACAAGAGCCTTGTTCATCACTGTAATTCCCTTCTCTTCCTTCTCCCTTCAGGCGAGGTTAGGTCATTGGGCCAGGATTCAAAAGGAGATGTCAGGCTGCCGAGGGGTTTAGGAAACAAATGTTGAAAGCTCAGCTAACAAAGAGAGAGACCAGCATGTGTGTGGCTGAAAATGGGAAATCCTTTGTAGAATCCTACAATCCCAGACTGGTTTGCGTGGGAAGGGACCATCAAAGGTCGTCCAGTCCCACCCTCTGCTATGGGCAGGGTCACCTTCCACTAGCCCAGGTTGCTCCAAGCCCTGTCCAGCCTGGCCTTGGACACTTCCAGCAATCCAGGGGCAGCTGTGCCCAGTTCCTCTGAGCAAACTGTGCCAGGACCTCACCACCCTCACAGGGAAGGATTTCTTCCTGCTGTCACAATTAACCCTGCCCTCTGCCAGTGATAAGCCATTCTCCCTTGTTCCATCACTCCAGATCCTTTCCAAAGTCACTCTCCAGCTCTCCTGAAGCCCCTTCAGTCACAGGAGGGGACTCTAATTTCTCCCCAGGGCCTTCTTTTCTCCAGGTGAACACCTCCAGCTCTCCCAGCCTGGCTCCAGAGCAGAGGGGCTCTAGGCCTTGGAGCATCTCCGTGACTTCCTCTGGGCTCACTCCAGCAGCTCCACATCCTTCCTGAGCTGGAAGCCCAGGGCTGGGGCAGCTCTGCAGGTGGGGTCTCAGCTGAGCAGGGCACAGGGGCAGAATCTCCCCCTCCCCTGCATGAGCCCAGGATATGGTTGGATTTATGGTCTCTTTCTAACAGCCGTCTGCTGGAGGCCATCTGTACAGAAACTGTCCCAACTTGCTACCTTCAGGTTCCATACAGAGCATGGCCTGAGCCAGGTGTTTTGACAAGAGGGCTGTGTCCCTGTCACAACATCAGGCAGCTGCCGGGCATTGAGTGGCATGAGATGCTTCCTGGACAGCATCCAACATGGCTTGTGGAGGGGCAGCAGGGCTTAGCTGTGGTGGAAATGCATCTGTTATCTTCTTTGGGAGGTTTGTCACCTGTGACATGAAAAGAAGAAAGAGATTTTATTAGAGCAAATAAAATAGTACCAGGCTGGACCCACTGCTGTGGCTCAGGGCCTCCTGGAGCTTTGGTTGTGGTGTCTACAGAGTGGGGCTATGTCTTGGTTTGAAAAGCCTGGTGTCTGCTAAGGAAGGCAGGAGCCTCCTGTGAAATGGAAAATGTAAAGCCCCTCCCTCTGAATTGTTATAATTTTGAAACTAAGAGGCTCTCAGGCAAAGATATGGGAGCAGGAATAACAGTTCTTTAATAGGAAAATTAAAATACAAATGCAATAGTACAACATCTTGCAACCTAAGACAGGCTGGCACTAGACCTGCCCAAGAGCCTGGCTGAGGATGGCCCTGTGGGCACAGCTGGAGGGAGAATGTGCGAATTCATAGCAGGATTTGTTTGTCCTTTTGATCTCTGCAGGTAGCAGCTTTGTCTGAGCTGTGGTCCATCCTCGAGACTCCACGTGCAGGGTCCGGGCCGTTCATTTTCTTGGTGCTGGTGCTCACAGCACAGCGTGTCAGAGGCTGTGCTGCAGAGCCCACGCATTGCAGACTCCCTAGGCACCTTCCTGTCCTCAATCAGGATGCCAAATGAGGGTCACATTAGGCTGGGATGAATTAAAAACTCAGCAGCCAGGTACAGGTAATGGGTTGCCGTGTCCTGGCAAGCAGCAGGCAGGGCTGGGCACGGGGCAGGATGCTCTGGGACTGCCCCCTGCTCCTGTGGCTTGGAGTGGAGGGGTGGCTGGGTCACTTGTCCACCGTCCTCCGTGTAGTGGGTGACTTCATCCCACTCTCCATGGAGTGTACTCCCAGATCCCTGCCCAGGATCAGAGGCACTGTCTGGGTGCCAGGTGAGAGCGGGTGATCTGAAGTCTTCAAGCACCAGGGTGCCAGAGAGGCAGCAAATCTGCCTCCCAGTAAGGCCTTAGCACTGGATTTACTGGTGTAGCTGACAGCACAAGCAGTGCAAGATGTCTGGGCACAAAAAGCCTGACCTCTCCTCTGCTCTGTGATGTCCTTTGTGTTGACTCTGTTAAAAAGAGCCGAGGGAATTGGCTGGAAGTGCCTGTGGGAGGTTTGTGCTCACTCAGAACAATGATGCTACTGATAAACCAGCAGAGGAATGCTGGGCTCAACTTCCAGTTCAAGGGACCATAAAGAGTTGGAATGCACCTGGAATTTGAGTAAATGTCTGTCAGACAGAAACCTCATGGAGGAGGTGACTGTCAGTGTGGCATGTCCTGCAGGATAGTGATGCTGTCACCACTGGATTTATGCAACTGTAGGAAGGAACTGTTCAATACAGAAAATTTCATTGAAATGGTTGTTCACCACATCACGCCTCTGTAGGATGTTCATAGAATCACGGAATTATTAAGTTGGAGAAGCCCTCTAAGATCATTGAGCCCAAACTTTCCCCCAGTGTTGCCATGTTCACCATTAAACCATGTCCCCATGTGTTACATCTGTACAATTTTTGAATATTTCCAGGGAGTGTGACCACCACTGCCCTGGGCAGCCTGTGCCAGGGCCTGACCACCCTTTCAAGGAGGAAATTTTCCCTGATATGCACCTAGGCTGAACCTCCCCTGACATAACTTGAGGCCTTTTTTTGTGTCCTGTTCCTTGTTCCCTGGGTCTAGAGCCAGGTCCCACGTTGTACATGCTGAGCCCCTTCCCCAGCTCCATTCACCTCTCTGGACACACTCCAGCCCCCAATGCCCAAAGGCAGCCAAGGACAGCACAGCAGAGGTTTGGGTGTTGATGGGGAAGGAAGAACCCAACAGAGGCTCCAAACACCCTGGTGTAAGGGTCTTCTCCCTCCCTCCTGCAGCTGCTGTTGTGTCTCTGTCTGCCACCATGAAGCTTTTCTCCATGGGGAGCTGCTTGCCCATGGAGAGAAGAGTGTTTGTGATTTTCTCAAGTTCAGCACAAACACTGGGAGATCTCTGTGTCTGTTAATCCCCCTCACCCACATCACACACCACAGTGATCATAGTCACGAAGAGTAACTTCACTGGAAAAGGGAAACAATAGATTAGTTTGGATTCAAGGAAGACATTTCAATTCTGGAAATGAGCATTTGAACAGCAAGGTTCAGGATTTCTTAGGTTAGTGAAATAAGTGTTTCAGAGGAGCTGAAGCAGTTGAAGATTCAGGCAAAGATTGGAGATTCCCAGTTTGAGCCTGGAAATCTCTGTGTAGCCTGGCATGAGCTGGTGCTGGTATCTGAGGTGGGAAATTGCTGCTACCTGGAAGCTCTGCAGTTTTTGTATTGAATTATTAATTCTCATTATTAATTACCTTTTGCTTTCTTTCTTTTTTTTTTTTTTTTCCCTTCAGCATGAAAGACTTTCCAGGTAAGATTTTTTTTTTTTCTGTGTAATATTTATTGGCAGTATGTTTTTGTATGCCTTTGAGGATTCCCTGTGCTTCAGATCCAGTCTGGTACTGGCTATTTGGTCCTTACCTGAGCTTATCTGGGCACCTGTTTGCTTCTATTCTTCACTCCCCAAATTACTTACCTCAGTGCCTTCTTAGAAATGGAGCTGGTTCCCACCATGGAGATGAGAGGTTTGTGGGAAGTCAGTGCCCATGGGAGGCTGGGCTGGTACCCTGGGATTTTTTCCAGTTGTAGTGGTGGTGGCTGCCAGGCTCTGGGCAGAGATCCCCAGGGCCAAGTGGAGTGTGCTCCCATAGACTCCAGAGCCCTGGCTCAGCTGGGTCTGCCACACCCTCCAGTCCCATCCAGCTGGGCTCTCTGCTGGCTGCTCCAAGTTACCACAGCTCCACAGTGCTGGATCTTGCTCCTGTTCCAGGTTGGAAGCAGCTACGAACCCCACCCCGAGTGACTCGTCCTACAGCGACCGCGCCTCCGGCCGCTCCAGTGCCTACAGCCGCAGGGAGAACCGGCTCGCCGCCCTCAGCAGCCGCGCAGAGGAGGAGAGCAACAGGGACTACAAGAAAGTAGGAGTTTTAAACTGATTCTTGTCGTTGCACACACTGCAGAACCTGCCTGTTGCTGCAGAAACCGGCCCCAAGAATCAGTGGGAAGAAAGAGAAGATGTTGATGTTCATTTTCTCTGTTTCAAAGAATCCAATGGTTTGGGTTGGAAGGGACCTTAAAGCTCATCCCATTCCACCCCTGTCATGGGCAGGGACACTTTGCACTATCCCAGGTTGCTCCAAGTCCTGTCCAGTCTGGACCTGGACGTTTCCAGGGATGAGGCAGCCACAGCTAATCTGGGCAACCTGTGCTAGGGTTTGACCACCCTGTGAGTGAAGAATTACCTAAATTAAAACTGTCCCCTCTTGGCTGTGTTTAAACTCCCTACAAAATTCAACAGCTTCATGAGTTATGAAAACATAAGTAAAGCATCCAAGTTGGTTTTGTTTTCCCTTCTCATCTGCTGATGTGTGAGAGCAAAGTGAACCCCTCAGCTCAGTGCTGAGGGCATGTGTCTGCTCAGAGCAGCATGGCAGGATGGGGTTAATTAACCAGGAGCAACCTTGTTAATCGATATCTTGTTTTGCATTTCAGTTATACGAGAGTGCCCTGTCTGAAAATCAAAAGCTGAAGTCAAAGCTGCAAGAAGCCCAGCTTGAGCTGGCTGATATCAAAGCAAAGTTGGAAAAAGCAGCCCAGGTAAGGGAAAATCCAGGACCTGACTGGAGAAACTGAGAACTGGCCATGACAAACCAAACTTGTTCCCGAATGGGAAAGGGAGGGAAGCTCCTGAAAGGATGCTCCTGGGAGGGAAGGTGCTATAGAGGAAACAGAAATAAGAAAGTAATTTTGTAAATCAACAATGTTGCATCCCAAGCAAGAGCATCTGTAGGCTGCCTTGGCCTTTGTGCAGCACCCTGTGAGTGCTCTCAGATTTAATCACTTTCTATTTTTAATTTCCATAGCAGAAACAGGAGAAAACTTCTGACCGGTCCAGCATGCTGGAGATGGAGAAGAGGGTACGTGTCTCTGCTTTCTTCTGAGTCACAGCCTATGCCTCGTGTTGCTGTGCAGGGCAGTCATGTCTAGAAGGGAAGTGTTAATTAAAAGATAAGTTGTATTTTAGCCTTGAGAAGCAGTGCACAATGATAATTGTGTTCTGACCTTTGCAGGGCCTGAGACTCTGCTGCTCTCTTTGCACATCAGCTTCATTCTGATTCCTCTCTATGGTTCTAAGCAGCTGAGGACCAACAGATTGTATCACATTGAGAGACTGTTGGTCCATTATGCTTTAAAACATTATTGATCCTTACAAATAAAGACTGGTTTGGGGTGGTGGGGGAACAAGGCAAAATCCTGGAAGGGCTGCTCTCAATCCCTTCTTTCCCCAGCCTGGGTTGATACCAAGGATTGCCTCAGCCCAGGGACAGGACCTTGAACTTGGTCTTGTTGAAGTCAGGGCAACATCCTGTATAACTTCTGTTGAATTAGGATCACAACAGCCACAAATTCTATGATTTAGAAAGTAAAAACATGTCCAGCTGTTTTCAGTGAACATGCATTAACTGTTTCCAGGATGGCTCATGCATTTTGCACTGATGAATCCCTGGATGAACCATGCTGTGGGCAAAAAGTGACCCAGAACTCATGATCCACAGCACACTCAGAAGCTGCCTTTTCCTCACTCTCCTGGCCTCATGGCTCTTTGCATAGGGCAAAGGAGCAGGGCAGAGAGTGTAAATCTTGTTCTTGATGCATGTTTCCTACTTCCCCCTTCTCAGAACATGTCCCTGGAGTAGTTTGAGCCCCTTCATGTTGGGAAAGTCACTGAAGGAGTCCACTTCTCCCCACCTTGGCACAGGTGTAGCTGAGGCCACTCACACAGCACAGTCTAATCCTCACTTTCTGAAATGCACTGAAAGCAGTCAGCTTTGCAGCCCTGGATTATCTGTGAGAAACAGAATTTCCAGGCAGGGAATTTCCTTTTCTGTTTCCTATTTGAGTGGCTCAGGGACTTTTCTCATTGCCACCTTTAGTGGAGTATAAGTAAATCCATGGCTTCACCTACAGAGCTCAAAATCACATTTCATCAGCAGCTCCTGAGAACTGGGATCACTGAAAATGGGGAATAATTTCATTAGGGATATGAACAGAGCTTGTGATCTGCCCAAACAGGCCCAGGTTATATCCCTGCTGGTTTGCCAGCTGCCCTCTCCCATCTGATCAGCTCCTGGTTGTAACCTCTGCTTTGCATTCCCCTCTTCAGGGAATGCTGCTACAGAAACACAAGACTCCTATTTTCCTTTAAAAGAAAATATACTGTAAATTTTTCTTCCAAATCCTTGTGACCTTCTTTGTCATGAATCCTTGTAAACAGGAGAAGCGAGCCCTGGAGCGGAAACTCTCTGAAATGGAAGAGGAAATGAAGGTAAGAAATAATCTTCACTGTGTCTATTCCATTTTATATGCTTTGTATTGATGTCTTTGGGGATTGTCACCCAGGAGGAGGATGTTAAATGTGTCCATGGGAAGGATCTCATTTTCCTTTCTGCAGTCAGATCTTGCTTTAATGGCCCTGTTCTCCAAACATGAAATGCTAATAAACTGTCCTGGTTCTCATTCATCTGATTGCTCCAATGTTTGATTTGTTCTGCTGTTTGATCCGAGAATGGTGAAAGCTGTTCTCCTTAAATGCCTTCCCAAACTAACTTTTTGTGGCATCGCTGAGTTCCAGTGTGCTGACCCCCTGTGCTCTGACTAGTCTGCAGCCCAAGTTAAGCCCCTGAGGTTCTCTCCGGATGGGTAAGAAGACAAAGCTGGCTTTTGAGCTCACGCACACTGGCCAGGATAAAGCACAGAGTGGTTGTGTTCCTATACTCCCTTCCCAAAGCATGTCACTGGGAGGCCACAGCAGCCTGGGAGAATTCCAGCAAAGAGGAATTTGCTTCCCGATGGGATGTGCAGCATGGCTTGCTGTCACGAGCCATGGCCACTGGTGTTCCAGCTCGTCCTTGCTCCCATGGTGTGGCTTCCAGGACAGCTGTGTCTGTGAGGGGAGCCCTGCAGGGCCCGGCAGCGTCTGGCTGCCCACACACCCCTAAAGCCTCACCCGGCTGGGCAGCGCTGCATCACGTTCTTTCTGCTGAATGTCAGTGCTCGTGTTCACAGAGTGTCCCCTTTGCTCTGCCCCGTGCTTTCCTTCCCTTTCAACGCGAGCAGGTGGGACCAAGCTGCTCTCAGAAGGAAGGACCCACCTGAGAGCTCTCCCTGCACCACATGCTGACAGAAACGACTTCCTGCCACCCTGGAGGAGGTTCCAGCTCTGTTTCTATTTGAAGCTTTTGTTTCTACCAAGCACAAAGCTTTGAAAGGCTTGTGCTGCATCTTCTGCTGCAATGAGTAGCACAGTGATATGGTGGATTCTTGCTGTAAAGGCTCTTGTTCTCTCAGAGAGGGGAAAATAAGTGTGGATGTGTGAGCCAGGAGGAGAAGGAGAAAGGATTGAATATGTCTAAATTCCAAACTCTTTGTTCAGTGAGCAGGTAGGAACCTTTAACTGCACAGAGACTTCCCTGTAATTACAGAATTGTGGTCTTCAAGAGAGATACAGGCATGAGCAGACTGTGATGGTCCTTCAGCTCTGCAGATCACTGCAAACCTGCAACTTCAGCCCATGGAGTAAGAAGACAAGGTGGTGGCCTCTAGTGGCCTCAGTTTGGAAGCATAGTGCTCTGGAAAGGACTTAATGAGGGAAGGTGCCTGTAGGGTCTGTTGGACACAGCCAGAGCACCTCCAGTTCAGGTGGTCTGGAGCTGCTGAGCCGTGGAAGCCAAGGGAGTGCAGAAGGAGAAGCGCTGCTGGAGGTTGGACATGTTCTCACACTGCCTCGAGAGACATGAGCTGAAGGAACCTGTGGTCCAGCTGAAAATGAGCTTCAGGTCCTTGAGAGGTGCTGACTCTGCTCTCTGCCTGTTCTTGCTGTGTGGGACAACCAAAGTGGCCTTTTGTTAATAGAACAAATAGACAAGAATTTGGAAAATCTCTCTTCTGAGGTGCTACCATTTTTACTAGTTTTTGCAAAACCTTAAGCATGTAGTGAGTACCTGAGGGCTCTGTGACATGTCTTTGTTTGACATCTACTCCAAAAAAAGGAATATAAAATCTCTTAAGAAAGAAGGAATTGGACCTTTACAAAAGGAAACTGTTGTGTCCACTTTCATGGTGCCTTGAAGTGGGAGAAACAGCCCTGCTGTGTTTGCCTGGAGGGAAGTAACCTCTGCAGAGCATCCCTGTTAGTCACTAGTGTGGGAGCTGAGCCAGGAAAATCTACTAATTCTGGCTCCTTGCACTACCTGAGTAGCTGTTGTGCAGTCAGAAGGAATAAGTAAGGAATTGTGAAGGAAAAGACAAATCCACCAATTTCCTTTAATGTGGAAAGCAGCAAGTAGAAGCAACCAAACCTCTCAGGTGATTAGGTCTCAGGTTGTTTTTAGGAATTCTTCACACTAATCTTTGAATCCAGCAAAACTCACATCCAGCTGTTGGATCCAGTGGTGTCTGTGTCCAGTTGTGCCCATGAGATGTCCTGGCCAGGGCTGTCCTCTCCTTGCAGCTGACTTCTGAGGAAGAGGAGACAGAGGTGACAGAAACGTGCAGTACTTCAGGCTGTGTTTGAGGGAATGAGCTTTGTTCCTGTCTGGAGTGTGTCCCCTTCTACCAAAGCCATAGAGAAGTGAAGAGGAGCAAGACAGGCTTGATAACTTCAAGAACCTTGGTGGAGAGCTGCTCCTCAGAGCTGCTCCTCAGACCTGCTCTTGCAAAGTTGACAGAGCAGTGCAGCATTTCCCTGAGTGTCTGCACAGTTCAACTGGAGATCCAGAACCTTGGCCGAGGCAGGAGAAAGAAAATTAACATTTGCACTGAGCTGAATTCAATGCCAAGTGCCCGAGGTCCCAGCTTAACACAGCAATTGTTCTTGAAGGTCACAGAAGCTCCTTTATTCCGTAGCAGTGCTGCAGCTCCTGGCTTCAGCCATCGTGCAGGCTCTGGGCATTTTTATTTAGTGTTGCAGGCACAAAATCTGTTAATTGAAGGCAGGTCCAGAGAACTGAGAAACCTGCTTTTGCTAAGCCAAGTATCAAGCAGAGTGATAAGCAATCACAGCGGTATCATCCAGATCCTGCTCTTTGCCCTTGGCTTCAGTCCCAGCTTCCCAGCCTTTGTTGGATTTGGTGCATAAACAGGAGCCTGGCCTACCTGCAGCACACACACGTGTTTACATAAATGATCCTTTCTGTGGGCTGTGCAGCATGTGGAGGCTGGCGGGGGCTGATGGGACCATGCTGAGGTTCTGTGCTGTGCTGGTGTGGAAAAACAAAGGTGGTCTCTGAAATGATCATAGTCCTTTCCACCTCACATAGCACAATGCCCCTACTATGTATGTTAGATGCTTTCTGCCAGGTGTGAGCCGTATTATAAAACAGGAGGGTCTTTATTATCTGTGTATCATAAAATCATGGAATATCCTGAAATGAAAGGGACCCACAGTCCAACTGCTGGCCTGCTCAGACACCCCAACAATGCTGCCCTGTGCCTCCCTGAGAGCACTGTCCAAACGCTCCTGAAGCTCTGACAGCCTTGGGACTATGATCATTCTCTGGGGAGCCTGAGCAGCACCCAGCACCCTCTGGGGGAAGAGCCTTTCCTGATATCCAGCCTGAATCTTCCCTGACACAGCTCCAGCCCATCCCTGGGGTCCTGTCCCTGCTCACAGAGAGCAGAAATCGGAGCTGCCCTTGGGAGGAGCTGCAGCCCCCGCTGAGTTCTGACCTCAGGCTCCTCTTCTCCAGGGTGAACAGACCAAGTATCCTCAACCATTTTTGGTGCCATCAAAAGAAGTACTATTCCAGTACAACCATCTTCCAGCAGCTCCTGCTGTGATGTATCACAGGACAGCTGTGCCATGTCTGTCTGTCCTCAATAAGCACAGTGCCAGCCAGCGAATCTTGGGCTGTGAAGGGATGGATGGATGGATGGATGGATGGATGGATGGATGGATGGATGGGATATGGTGAGCAGTGATCTCACTGCCGAAGTGTCACTGCAGCTTTCCTGCAGTTTGTTTGGTGTAGCTCTGTCTTGGGATCTGTTGATTATCCAGTGTCAGAACTGTCTTTGTGTGTCCCAGGAGCTGCTCTGTCAGTTTGATAATCTCAGGGGCTCAAACCCCATCCTCTGCTGCCTCCCTGCCTTCCTGTCTTGCTTACCTTCGTTTGGCAAAGCTTTCCAAAGAGGTGTCTTCATTCTGTCATGGAGAGTAAATGTAGTGCTTTTGGGCAGCTAAGAACGGAGCTGATGGTTGGGGGTACAAAGTGCTTCAGTTTTGTACAGGAATGAGTCCTTGGACAAAATGTCCTGAGACACAGGAGATTCCTTGCCAGCTGCAGTCAGCTCTGGGTCATACAGAATCCCAGACTGGTTTGGGTTTGAAGGTGCCCTTCTTATTCAGCCTCTTGCGATGGGCAGAGACACCTTCCACCATCCCAGGTTGCTCCAAGCCCTGTCCAGCCTGGCCTTGGACACTGCCAGGGATGGGGCAGCCACAGCTTCTCTGGGCAACCTGAGTAGTGCAGGCTGGATAGACGGTCACTGTCTTTGTGTCACAGTAGATTCTTTCATGGTCCTCCTTGTTCAGGACAGACAGCACTTCCCTTTGAGTGCTTTCTGCTAATGAAAAGGTAGAAAGGAATCCTCTTCCCCGTAGACCCTTCCCTCTGTCTTCTCCTGCCACTAAGTGGACATGGGGAGGAATACGGTGCTTTGTGGGACTGCTTTGGTTTTGGACTGGCATTTTGTCACTTGAATTTACAACTCTTATTGTGGATGTTTCCTGTCTGCCTCTGCCCAGTGTTGGGACTCCCTCCATCATGCAGGGTGGGTTCTTGCTCAGGAGGGGTTCTTGTTTTCTTGTGGCCCAGCTGCCCAACCTCTCAGGAGGAAGGGGGCAGGGATGCTGCTCAGGAAGCAGCTCTGCAGCTCTTGGCATCTCCTGGACCCACAGTGGTGTAAATGTCCAGCACGTGAATTCACCTTGCCATTGCTGGGAACAGTGTCATCCTTGTGGCACTGGAGTGTCTGCATGGCTTGTACCATTTCCCTGTTCTGCTTCCTCATGGCTCTTCTGTTCCCAACCTCCCGTTGTTGCTGTACCTGTGCAAGCCCCAGTTTGTACCCATGTCCAGTTTGTACCTGTGCCCAGTTTGTACTTGTGCAAGCCCCAGTTTGTACCCATGCACAATTTGTACCCATGCCCAGTTTGTTCCTGTGCAAGCCCCAGTGTGGGGCTTGATCTCCTTGATCTCTGCACTGTCCTGTGCCCCTCATTGCCTTTGCCACCAGGATTGCCCTCCTGGCACACCCCCACTGTGGGAGATGCTTTCATTCTCATTAGACTCCTCTTCCTAAAATGTGCAGTTTAAGGTTCAGACTTGTCCCCTCTGAAGGTCTGAGATAAATTGAACCCTGAGATAGAGAAGAGTTGAATCTGGGCAGGGATGAGAAACCAAACCCCAGAGATTTTGGCAGGACTGAGCCTGAGCAGACCCAGGATGAGAGACACAAGCAGACACAGTACCTGTCTTGGTGATCTGCTGTGGGACAGTGACACTTTCAGGTGCTTCAGTCTTTGGGATCTTTCAGGAAGCTCTGATTCCTCTTTGCTCCAAACAGCTGCTTTGGCTTTTAGAGATACATGAAGAAAAGGAGTTTTAAAGAAATTCTCAGTTCCCAGCAGTGCTTTCAGAGCCTGTCTAGGTGTTAAGTCACTGATGATAGGTCTCACAGCAGTTCCCAAGTCCCTGTGCTGTCTGGGTAAACTAGAATACAATCCTGCTTTGTAGTAAGAAATCCCTGTATTTGACCTTTTTTAAGACTTTGGGTCCCTGGAGAAAGGGCTGATTCCCAAAATATCCTTGGTGTGTTGTCAGGCTTTCCCCATCCAGCACTCACTGCTACTAATTTCTTTTATTCTCTTTTTTCTTTCACTGCCTATGGACTAAACTCCCATTTCTGTGCCCATTCGTTTCCATGATGTTCTCTCTGTATTTCTCTGTCCACTCCTCTCACTCTGCAGAATCTCCACCAGCTCAAACAGATTCACACTCTGAGGCAGATGAATGAGCAACTGCTGGCTGAGAACAGGGCTCTGACCCGGGTCGTAGCCAGACTTTCTCTGCCCTCCAAGCCCTCGGAATCAGAGGAGCTGTAGCTGCTTTCCCTCCGGCTCATCTTGCCTCCCTCTTCCACTCTTCCAGGCAGGTCTCCGCTCCTGGCCGGGCGCTTCCCGCTCGCCTCTGCTCTCCAGGGTGTCTGGTGAAGCTTCTGGCTCAAAAGCTTGTGGCAAAGGATCTCTGAATTCCAAGAGCATGGTGCTGCTGCCAGGGCAGGGCTTTGCTGGAGCTCTGCTCACCCCTGGCTCTTGCTCTGCTTGGCAGATGCTGCTGCCCTTGCCAGCTTAGCATTGGGGAATGGCTTTGGGGTGGCTTGGCAGAGTCAGCAGCTCCTTGCCTGGTACTTTGCCTTGAAACAGACCCACAGAATGGTTTGTGTTGGAAGGGGCGTTGAAGTTCATCTCATTCCACCCCCTACCACGGGCAGGGACACCTTCCACTAGACCAGGTCGCTCCAAGCCCTGTCCAGCCTGGCCTTGGACACTTGAAAATAGGTGGTTTGTGCTACATGTCTGCTTATAATATAATTATTTTTTAATTGGATTTAGTTCAGGGAGAAGCTGGCACTCAGCAAATCAGATTATCCAAAGTCAGGAAATTTTCAGGGATGTTGTGAAAAGTGAACATTTTAGACAGAAAGGGTATTTTTAGAAAAACTACAAGGTGAACTGTCCTGAGCAGGTTTTCTTGGTCACTTAAACAAAAAGGACAAGCTCCTTTCCTTATTTTAAATTGAAATTTTTGAGTATGAGTCCACAGGCTCAGCATCCCCCTGCCTCCTGTGGGCTGATGCAGGGTGGGGGATGCAGCAGGAGCCAGACCAGGAGCTCCCTGTGTTTTCATCTTCTGTTTTAAATCCAGGACAATTAATGGTGGAAACCCAAGGATGAGTCTTCCCTAAGCTTTGCCTTCACACATCACACAGTTAAATTACATCTCTTCCTGCTACTTCATTGGTTCAATGCTAAAATAAATAAATAAATAAAGTAAATGCTCCTTTCTTGGGGGCCTACCTGTCCTTTGCAGGTTAGTAGGGATATTCATATCCCTTGAGACACAAGAAGTCGTGTGCTCCTGTGGGCTAGAAGTGGCACCACAGAATAAAAAAACCTATTCTTAGCACACAAATTATATCAAGGCTGATTAACCATAGAAACAAACTAATCAGGGGAATTGTGGCTTCCCCTTTCCAGGAGTCTCAGCTCAAGTCCACATGTGTGCCACAAGGGCCAGGAGAGTCGGGTCTTACATTGTGTGCCCTGGATTGTGCAGATGGTCAGGTGAAATGATCTCACAGCCTTTCTGGTTTTAATCTGTGGAACTGTCCTCCAACCTGACCCTGCCTCATTTCTTCTCATAAACCATGAGTTTAAGTCATTCTCCTTCCCCACATGCTTTGAGATCTGAGAGGGAAAATTGGGCAAAATTATTTCCAGACAAAGAACTGATGTTACACAACCTGCAAGTCACCTCTCCTCCTCCCAGGACATGCCCATGTTACCTCTGTCCTTCCATCCCCCTCTGCTCTGGCTGAGGCTCATGCTTCCCTCCTCACTTACAGGTTTGCAGTTCCCTGCCCATGCCCAAGCTGGGGGAGGGCCATGGTCTGTGAGCTCTGCTGATTCATTTTCAACTCTTTTAGTAGGTCTAACACAGGATGTTGCTGGTATGTGTAAACTCTGCCTCAGTGGTGGCTGTGGACATCACAGCTGTGCAGTGGTGTCACTGGTTTAAGCTCTGCCAGAAGTACCATGCCCTGGCAGCAGTGCTTTTCAGTGAGCCTCATTTTCTGAATGCACATGGTTTCTGAGGAGCCGTGCTCTGCAGTGCCCCAGGTGACACAGCCCTGCTGCTCAAGCAGCCTCCAGCCCAAACCGAGGTGACACCGACTGCATCATGGCCAGCCCTGCCATTCCCTGGGGCTGGGCACATCCCTGCTCACATTTCCTGTGGGACTTCTGCAAAGCTGCTAGAAACTTCCAGCCCTTCCAGCCTGTTCCCATGGGGCTCATTTCACCTGACTGGAGACTACTCTGCTGCAAAGGGAGAACGCCTGGGCTTGTATTGTCTGAGGCTGATGTGCAGCTTTCAGGAGGCCTCACTGGGCACTGGTGGAGCTGGGTTATGACCAGGAAACGTGTCCAGAGGCACTTATTGCACGTGTACCTACACTCCTTCATTTTCAAATAAGTGACAAGGTCGCACGAAGCCCCCCATGAGGCACAACCCTGTCAGGCTCCAGCTGAGCCCTGGGACTGGAGTGGTTCTCTCTTGCATCGTTTCTGGGAACTGTGACAGGTTCTCTCCACCAAAACGAGTGTCAGGACTTCACACGCCTATTGTCACAGCAGTGGGCACTGCAGAGCCACCCCAGGCAGTGACAGGGGTCTGACAGGACTGCCCAGTGGGTGCTGGGGCTCTTGCAGGGCACTGGTGTGAGTGGGAGGTGAAGCTCAGGGGGAAACAGAGGAGCGCAGAGATATCAAGAGCTCTGCTGTATCTCTGAGCTGCTGATCACTTTGGTGATGGTGATGCAATGCCTCTTCTTTGGCCATGAGAAATGGCACAAGGAGCCATGAGTGCTGTTCTGGTGACAGCCCAGCCATGGTGGTGCACCTGTCACACCAGCACTGGGTCCAGGCAGGCACACTCAGCATTGCTGGCTGGAGCTCTGGCCAGCCCAGCACGTGGATTTACCCTTCCCACAATATCCCACCATGCTGCACCAGCCCCTTCTCCCTCTCTAAAAAACCTCTCACCTGAAACATCCACCAGCAGTGCCCACAGGGATGGAGTTGAGTGTGCTGGGGCCCACCATGGCTTGGTCCAACCGTGGAAGAAGGGAATTGCTCTGGTGGGAGCTGGAACTGCCCCAGGAGCTGCCCACACTCAGAGCTGGTCATCATGGAGGGACTGAAGATGGAGGGGGGCTGAACTTTGTGGTCAAAGCTGAAACACCAGGTTAGGAGGAAGGAGAAGATTTAATGCAGATTTTTAATTTGAGGGAATTCCTCCAAGATGCACCTTGGCAGACAGAAGTCACGGCTGAGCTCATACAGGTGCCATATGTGTGATCCCACTCTGCCCTGAGTGCCCTGCAGGCTTGGGGCTGGTCACTCCGTGATCTGCTGGCACCTGTGCTGGGAGTGCCCCCTTGTGTGTCACACCCCCGGCAGGAGCAGGGGTCTCCCCCTGGTGCCCAGCGGTTGGGAACAGTCCAGGGAAGGTCACTGACTGCACACAGGAAGCCACCAGGGTTTATGCCAATGGGAAATGCTGGAAGGGTCTTGTTGAAGCTCTCTTCTCTGTTTCCAAAGGCTTTTGTCTGTTGCAACCTCAGGTGAGCAACCAGGAGGCACCTCCAGTGTCAGTGTGTTCTGCCAGTCCTCCGGCCTCAGCACTTGTGACTGTATTACACATCTTCAGGGTCCCAAGGAGATTTGTGGGTATTCTAAAGAGATTTTGCAAGGTCCAGTCCTAAATGAAGATTCCAGACCTTTGGTTTCCCTTCTAGTCCTGGAAAAATGAAAAAACCATACCAGCTTTACTTGTTTGCTGAGCTGTATTTAGCCTCTGGGCAGAGGTTTGGGATGAAACAGCTCAGAAATGGCTCCTGCCCTGCTGGTCTGGTCCTGACCTGCTGCTGGGGCTGTGGCCTTGCTTTGCACCAGGGCTGCCTGGCTCGGGGCTCCCTGTCAGTGCTGTGCTCGAGGCCCCTCTCACCCCTCACGCCTGGCAGCCAGCTTGTAAAAGCTCTGGAGATGCTGCAGAGCCATGGAGGTGTGCTGGTGGAGGGGATGCAGAGTCCCCTCTGGCCCCCCGAGCCCCTCTGATCCCACCTGGTCTTTGTCTCTCCACAGATTTTGACAGAGCTGAAGTCGGACAACCAAAGGCTGAAGGATGAGAACGGAGCCCTCATTCGTGTCATCAGCAAACTCTCCAAATAGGAATCCAGAGCAAAGGAGGGACAAGGAGGGGTGTCCTACACCAGCTGCCAACCCCCCACCGAGCCCTACCCCCTTCCTTCCCGTCACGTACAGCAAGTGTTTCAGCCGTGGGATCAATGTCACACCTGCCTTGCCCTGCCCTTTGCTGTACATTCCCTTTCTGTCCCTGTTTCCCCCCAACACATCCCCTGCCATTTTTTTTTTTTTAATTTATGCATGTTGTGGTATCTCGGACATTTTATTCAAGGGAGAATGTGAGGACTGGGTTTGAGCTGCCAAAACTTCTTCCAAAAGCTCAGTGTTTGGTTTTGGACTCTGACCTGGAATGGGAAGCTCCTACTGTAAAAAGTGACATCTGAAGAACTAACCCAGCATATCCAACCCCTTTACAGGTGGGAAATGTGAATGTGGACTGGGACTCTGAGGATGCACATCAGCCCACTGAGATGTGGGACTCTGGTTAAATGTGATGCTGTGAAAGCCACCAGAGCTCACGTTTGTCACAGGCTGATGAGCTGTTTTGCACAGACACCTTCTCCTCTTGCCCCAATAGACTGAGTCTTCTACTTTAGATAAGATTTTGAACCTGTACAGTAACATCAGTGCTGACACTTGGTGTCAGAACCTTATCCCTCACCCTCCCTTTCCCCCACAGCCTGGGTGATCCTGTGTCATGTTGTGTCCTTCCAGGGCTCCTGTCTCTGTGGTTGGTAGCATACAGTTGCCACCTGGACACTTGTTCCTTGGGACAGGATATATCCCAGGCACTTGCTGAGCTTTGTGAAGGACAAACTTGAACCCCTACAGACCCTCTGCTGCTCTCACCTCTGTGTGAGCATCAATCACCTTGCAGGGAGCTGTGCCAATGCCAGAAACCAGCCTCCCCTTCCCAAAAGCCATCTGGGACATTCTCCTGCTGCCTCCCTGAAGGCAGAGCCCCATAGCAGAGCCTGGTTGGTATTTCAGGTACCCTCCCTTTGATTTGCAGTAGGATTTGTAGACAGAGAATGCCAGCATCCTGTCCTACACACCTTGGAGAAGTCAGTGTGTCAGTGTCAGAGAGACAAGGAGCTGCTGGTAACTGAATCACCATGATGAAAGTCTTCTGACCTGTCAGAAACTTCTGATAAGCTTTGACCTTGAAGGAAACCCCAGAAATACTCCTCTTTAATACACATGCACTCTAAACAGTTTGGAATTGTTCTCTCCCATGGGCATTTAGACATTGGCTCCTCTCAAACAGTACCTTCCCTCTCAGAGACATCCAGCTGCATCCAAAACATTCTCCCATCTACATCCTTCCATATTTGTCCTTTCATCTCCTTTGTCCTTCAACTCCCCATTCTCTCTCTGGCCAAGGGCAGCAGTTCTTGGTCACTGAACCTGGAGGTGGCCATGGAGCAGCTCTACCATGTTCCTGAGCAGCTCTGCTGGCTCTGGCTGGAGGAACTCTCCAGTACCAGAGAGATGAGATACTTGAATGTGAGCAGAATACTTGAGCTTGCTCAGCAGGGTAAAACTTATCTCTATCAGGCAATCCTGGGCTTTTTCAAACCTTTTGCTGGTTACTGCCTCAGAAAGCATCTCTGTTTTCCTCTCTTCCCTCCCCCTCCTCCCTTCAAATTCTCCATTTTCCTCCCTTCCCCTCCCTGTCCTGCCTGTTTCCACCTCTCTTGCTCTTCCTGGAGCTGCCAGGTCTCCCCAGGCAGCTCTGACCACAAGTTGCTCTTCAGCTGGTGGAGCCATTTGTGCAGCTGAGGCACCGTTTCTCCTCCAGGTACTGAGACCCTGCCTCTGCTGCTGAGCTTTGGGAGGAAGAGACCAAAGCTGGTAAAGGCATCAGGGTTTCTGCAGAGCACTGCCTAAGCCAGGCATCCTTTTTATATTCCTTGATTTTAACCCTGCTCTATTTAACAGCTTTAAGTCTTGAGATCCAGTCAATGCTTCCCCTGCACGCCGCTCCCTCTTGGTGCACTCTTTCTGTGAGTATTTCTGCCGTTCTTGATGTTTTCTCTCTTGGTGACCGCTCCTCGCTTCAGCCTCGGACTCAGCTCTGGTCAGGAGATCGGGGATCAGGAGCCCTGTCCCTTCTGTGCCGCGTGGAGGAGGGGACACTCCCCAGCTCAGCTGGGCCAGCGCCTCGGGCCACGCATCCCGGCAGGATGAGGAGGAGAGTTCAGAATCAAGATCCTGTCCTTCTCACAGGCAGGTTCCTGGCAGCAGGAAGAAGCCTGGTGTCTGTTTTAGGGAGAGGGTTCAACCCAATCTGACAAATCCATCCCGCACTGATGTTTTGCCCCTTCTTACCAGGACACTCACTGCGCCTTCTCCCAAGGAGCAGAGTGGAAAGGCTGCAGGAGGCTCGTTCTGAGTGGCACCTTGCAAAGCCAAACCACTTCAGCTGAAGTGTCTGCTTAGCACTGGATTCTCTGAGCCCCCACTGCTCAGTGTCCCTGATCAGCCAGAGCTGTGAGCGTCTCGTGGTGACGGCGCAACTGCTAATCAAATTCTTGAGAATGGATTTTTTTTGTCTCACTTCATGCCTGACATAACCAGTGCACTGAGGAGGTGACAAAAGGACACCTCAAACCCTGTGCTTGGCACAAGATGCAGAGCAAATAAGTTTTTAAAATTGATCCCTCTTGGAACCAGAGCATTTGCCAGACGTGGTCTCCCTTGGGGAACATGAGTTTTTTTTTTCTAAGCAATTGCTTGGGGTGAGTTAATTTTTATTGCTTGGGATGAACCCACCTGTTGTGGCTGCAAGTTTGGTGATGGCTCTATGTAAATAAACTCCTTGGAGAAGCAGGACTGGCTGATGAGATGGGGAGAGAATGTATTTTTATGCAACTTTTGAGTGGCCTTTCAAACCCTGAGATGAATGATTTGTTTTACTGGTTGTTGTTATATAGTATTATAAGTATTATGTGTTTGAAAGTTTGGGAATAATATTCACAGCTATGATGCTTGTAAACACAACAGTATTTATAAATGAATAAAGTAAGAGTTGATAAAATAGAAGCATTGACTTTGCTTCCATCTTTCTGGAATTACAAGTTGTCTGTGCTAAAATTCCGTTTCTCCCAAAATTCCCATGGCATAACGATATCCATCATCCATAAAAGCACAGAAGTTTTGCAGCTACAACACAGGTACCTTTTAGGGGAAGCTGAAATGAAGGAACTGGGATGGACATCCCTGAAAAGCACCCACCAGTGGGAAGATAAAACAGGAGAGGGTCCCATCTCTTCCTCAGCACCACACTGGGGATCAGGCCCATTTCCCAGTCTGGTTGCAAGCCCTGTTTTTGCTCTGCTCAGAAGTTTGGTCAGCACAAAGTGTGGCACGGGCAGGAGGTGGTGTCACATCTGGGAACCTCTGTCTCAGGTGAGGCTGCTGGAACCTCCACATGTTGCCGTCTTCAGAGGTGGTTGGTGCAGGTTGAGTTCTTCCCTTAGGGTTGGTGGAGCAGGATGTGACTGTGGACCAGACTCAGTGTGCTGGGGGTGAAGAATTCTGTGGGGACCTTTGGTATTTCCCACCTGTGCCCCAGGTCTGGTCCAGCCTTGCTCATCTGGGGTTCAAGGCTGCCCAGAGCACAAGTCAGAGGGAGCTGAGGGCCTCAGCCTGGAGAAAAGGAGGCTCGGGGGGACCTTCTGGCTCTGCACAGCTCCTGACAGGAGGGGACAGCTGGGTGATGTCGGGCTGTGCTCCCTGGGAACAGGGACAGGACAAGACGAAATGGCCTCAAGTTGTGCCAGGGAAGGTTTAGGTTGGAGACTGGGGAGAAGTTCTTTCCTGAAAAGGTTGTCAGGCAGTGGCAGAACTGCCCAGGGCAGCAGTGAAGTTGCCATCTCTGGAAGTGTTCAAATGGTGTGTGAATGAGACACCTGGGACATGATTCAGTGGTAAACATGGCAGTGCTGGGTTAGCAGTTTAACTCCACGATCTTAGAGGGCCTTTCCAACCTCAGTGATTTCATGATTCCGTGTTTTGGGGAGCCTGGGCCCTTGTGGGGTTCCACCCACACCTCCATCCCTCCATCATCCCTGGGCTCACTGCCCTGGCTCTTGCCCCTCACCACGGATGCCCCGTGAGCCCCAGCAGCAAGACCAGAAGGGAATCGGCTCCTTTCAGCTCGTTTCTTTAATAAGGAGACGTAAATCATTACAAAATAACCATCAAACAATCAGAGACGGAACAACAGAGTCCACACGAGGGGAAGGGGCATTAAAAGCAGCTTCTGCCGGAGCCGAGCGCTGCGGGGCTGGGACGGTCCGAGCGGGGCCGGCACTGCAGCTCCAAGAGTGGCCAAGCCTGCGACTCCCAAAGGAGCTGGCTCCTCCGTCCCAGATCGGGAGAAAAAAGGAACCCGAGCCTGTTGCCAAGGCTCGTGGATTCACTTCCTTAACCCCGGCAGCATCTCCGTGGCACAGCTGGGTTTGCTCCACGGTGCCACCAGGAGAGGGAAGTGCCAGCTCTCGTCCCCAAAACAGAAACCACCGACTGGACATGGCAGAAATAACCCAAATTGCCCCAAAAAGCCTTTTCACCACCAGCAGGTCGACCCCAACATCTGTGCCCAGCGTTGTCCCGTCCCCTCACCTGGCGTGACAGCGGCACCCAAGGCCAGCAGGGCGGTGGCCGCTGTGGCTCCTGGCAGCCTGAGCCCCACGAAACCGGGGGGATGTGGACACATGGAGGGAAGGGGGTCACGGCTCACCGTGGGCCTGTCCCCGTGGGGTCCCGGTGCACCGTGCTCTAATATGGCTTCTAAAGTTGCTCTGACGGTGAAACGCACCAACGCGACACAGGACACCAAAGCCACGATGTAGCTGCTACCCGGCCATGGGACAAACGCGACAAGACACAGGAACACGACACACATGGACACCACGGCCGCGTCGGTGATAGCTCACTCTCCGCTGGCGGGTCGGGCTTGGCATGCTTTGCTTCTTGGCATTATTTTCTTTTATATGATTGAATTGGGGATTTTCATTTTAATTAGGGGGAAAAAAATCAGGGCGGTGGAGAGCTCTCGAGCGATGGGTTTTGGTAGGGGCCGCCTCCTCCCTGGCGGGAGGCTGGAGATGGGGACGGCAGTGCCAGGAGGGTGGCAGCCGCCGGGCTGGGGCCATGCTGCTACTGCTACGTGGCTGCGTCACATGCACTGCTCGTGGTATATACAGCTATGTCTCCATATAATTTACCTACACACAGCTAAGGGGCGGGTCAGAGGCAGCGCAGATGGCTTCAGGATGTTGGTTGGTTTTCCCTTTTTTATTAAAAAAAAAATTAAATCATGTATTAAAGTCACAGTCTTCCCCCTCCAAGGCTTAAAGAGTCTGAATGGAAAGCAGCCAGGTGGGATCACCACTCCTGGCCTGGATCCCCGGACCCTGGCCGATGCGGTGGGTCTGGGGGCGGAGGGGTGGAGGGGAGCACACAGGAGGGGGTGCGTCTGGGGTGTGCAGGTGTGATGTGCAGGTGTGCAGATGTGCAGATGTGCAGGTGTGCAGATGTGCAGGTGTACACACCTCCACCTGCTTCCCTGGGAAGGCTGTGGGGCCATGCACACTCGCTGGCTGCAAACAGTAGAATTTCAGTGCTTTTTCTAATTCCTCTTCTTTTAACCCACTCCATGTAAGGCAAATGCCCCCACACACCCCACACCCCCCTGCCCCCGACAACTGGATGGACCCCAAAATGAGACTGAGTCCTACCAGTGCTCCTGGCCATGGGGCATCGGCCCCCCTCCAGCTCCCCATTATTAAAAGCATACAAAGACTTCTTCTCCCTCTGGCTACAGGGCAGGGCAGGACCCCCGCTTCTGTTGACACTGACACATTCATTAGGAAAAGGGACTAATTAAAGCTGGAGATGGCCCTGAGAGACCACTGGCTGGATGACCCCTGCAGACCCATCATGGCCCCGGTGCCACCTTCACCAGGGCATGGGCCAAGTGCAGCTGCAGTGGTGGTGGAGGTGGTCATTAGAGGTCCCTGTCCAACATCCCCTTCCCACACTGCAGCTTGGCCATCCGAGCCCCAAACCTCCCTCGGATGGAGATGGCCTGCCCTGGGGACCTGTCCCAGAGCTGCACAGCCCTCCAGGGACAGGGGCTGGTCCCCATGTCCATTTGAACCCCCTGAGCCAAGTTTCAAACCCGGTGACTGCCACCAAGTTTCCCATCATCTCCCCACCTCTGGAGAGGGCCAGGATGCCCTTTGGGAAGTCAGAGCTGTGGGAGCTGCTAAAGCATCCAACAGCACTGGGATGAGCTCAGTTTTGGCACTGTGTCCCTGGACCCGGGTCCCAGCCCAGGTGTTGAATGCCCAGAGCAGCGTCCCCAGTGCCAGCACATCCCTGGGGCTCAACCCTTCACTGCTGTGGTGCTGGAACCCCCACACTGAGTCCAGGGAAGCCAAAGGGAGCAGAGCGTGAGGCTGCTGTGGAGCTGGAGCTGGGACAGGGACATGAGCTAACATCAGTGCTCCAGTACAGACTGGACTGAACTGGGCAGGGCTGCTGGACCCTCTCCCAGCTGCAGAGAACTGTGTTGGCTTTCTGGCTCAGGGGCTTTTCTGGGACAGTGGGAGAAGTTGCCTAGAGAAGCTCTTAGCCACTGTCAGGGTCATGGATATGGCTTATACCCTCAAGGGGAGCAGGACGGGGTGGGTTTAGCAGCCAATGGCCTGGTGGGGAGTAACAGCTCATGGGGGTCAGGAGCTTTGGTCCCTTGTTGGCCCCAGGCTTGCTCTTGCCATCCCCACCTGCAGCAGGTGGTGGGGCTGGAGCTCCCCATGGCCCCCTGGCTGTCCTAAGGCTGAGGTGCCCACAGCAATGATGGGACATGCGATGGACAGTCTCTGGGGAGACACCTGGTGCAGCTCTGGGGGGTTGCCCCCATCACATCTGGAGACCTCTCATTGTAAACCTGCCTTGTGGAAGCATTTTGATCTATGGGATTCACCAAGCATGGTGGGACACAGATGCAAATCACCCAGCGCTGCCCCTCTGAGGTGGTGGTGCTGCTGCTGGTGGTGATCCACACAGTGCTGCTGGTGCATCCACATTTCCCCCTGTGTCTCCTTGGAGCAGCCCTCCTGAGGATCCTTGTGCCCACACTGGCCTCCACAGCTCCTGCTGCAACACTGAGGGCTTGGCACCCCACCACCCCAGCAGGATCCATGGCCCCTGCAAGCCTCTCCTCAGAGAACCCAAACCTGGAGCTGGCCAGGGGCACTCAGCCTTCCTTGAGGAGGGCCGGGGAGGCACCCAGGTCTCTTCAGAGGGTGTTCTGCACCATTTTTCTGTCTCACTGCTGGTCATGCCCCAACCAAGCACAGTGGATCTGGTCATCTTGCACCATCAGGCTCCAGTGCATCACCTCCATGCAACGTTCCACAGTTCCCCACGTGATCCCAAGGGCAGGATGGTGGCAGCAATGCTGCAGGCTGGTGACACAGCTGCTGGGGAAGGTCCCAGGCATGCCGCTGGCTTTGGAAGGGATGGCGAGCAGAGGCAATGGGACATGCAGCAGAAGGGAGCGATGCTGAAGAACAAAAAGAACCATCCATGTCTTTAACCTCTTCCCCTGGAAGCTATTGGGACTGCCTGGATACCCTTCCAGAGGCATCGAAGGGCATTTCAGCTTAGAACAAAAACCAAAAGGAAGGTTGCAGAACTGAGGTATCAGTAGCTCTGGGTCAACTGTCCGCAGCGCCGCGCCGGCCGGCAGAGCTGCCTATTTGTTCTTCCCGAGAGCTGCATCTACTTCTTCCTCTGGCTTCAGCGAGTGCCACTGGGCGATGGGCCGCCGCGGGTTGGCCAGCATGTCGGACCAGTGCCGCAGCTCCGTGCCGGTGGAGTTCAAGCCCGTGAAGATCTTGCCGATGGCTTCGTTCTTCCCCAGCTTGTCGTAGTCCAGCACTGTGATGACCACTTGCACTTTCTAAAGGAGGAAACCTTTTTTAGAGGGGTGGAAAGGTGCAGTGGCCATGACAGCTCCACAGCCCCAGCGTGCCCCGGGGATCCCCCAAGGATGAGCCCCACTGTGTCCCATTTTGGGGCAGGGCCTCCTCCCTGCTTCCTTCATGTCCTTCTCTGAGGACTGCAGAGCTCAGTGGGGTCCCAGCTCATCCTGAGCTGATTCACCTGGGAAGGGTCACCAAGGTGTGGTGTGGGGCTGGGTAAGAGTTGTGGGCTACTGGGCAGGGGCAAGGGGCATGTGCGGGGACTTGCACAGGACATGGACGGGAAGAGGGCAGTGGCCAAGAGTCCAAAATGCCCCCAGGACAACCCTGTTATGCTTAGGGTGAGCACTGTAGGATCAGGAGCAGAGGAAAGCCCTATTTCAGCTGTGATCTGGGTTGGGGTTCATCTCCCATGGGCACTGCCCAGCCTCCCACCTCTGCCCCCACACCAGCTGCCCTCAGCATCAGCCCAGGCCCCAGATGAGACTGGAGGAATCTCCTGGGTAACCAGACCAGGAGCTCAGCAGGAGCGGCTCAGGTTGATGGGAAGGCTGGGATGAGGGCTCAGGCAGCTTTAGGACATCTTCCATCCCAGAGGAGTCATCAGACAAACCTGTATCTGCTCAAAGGGGATCTCAAAGCTGAAGGACTCATTGAAGTAGGGGTTCAGGGTCTTCTTCTTGACTGTGGTCTTCTTCTTCTTCAACCTCTTGCCATTCTGCAGCAGGTGGATCTTCACGTAGGGATCTGGGGGTCAAGATGGGGCTTTAGCCAGGGCTGAGGTGCCCTGGGGATACCTCTGGGATACCTCCTGGTCCCAGGAGATAGCTCAGGGTGAGGGAGAGACTGCCCTGAGACAGTCTGAGGTTTGTGGATGGATGCCAAAGACAAAATGGTTGGGCTGGAGATTTGTGGGAGCCAGCCAAGGGATGGAGCTCTTCTGCATTCAGCAGAGCTGGGGAAGGATCTGGAGAGTCAGGAGAGTGAGGAGAGGCTGAAGGAGCTAGGGAGCTCAGCCTGGAGAAAAGGAGGCTCAGGGGGACCTTCTCATTCTCCACAGCTCCCTGACAGGAGGGGGCAGCCAGGGGGGATCAGGCTCTGCTCCCATGGAACAAGGGACAGGAAAAGAGGAAACAGCCTCAAGCTGAGACAGGGGAGGTTCAGGCTGGACACCAAGACTTTGTTTATGGAAAAGATGTTCAGGCATTGGAACTGCCCAGAGAGGTTGTGGAGTCCCCATCCTTGGAGCTGTCCAAGCAATGCCTGGACATGGCACTCAGTGCTCTGGTTTGGGTGAAAAGGTGGGGACCAGGCACAAGTTGAACTTGATGGTCCTGGAGGTCTTTCCCAACAGTAACGATTCTGGGATTCTGTGCTGTGGACACAGCAGGGGAAGGCAGGGGACAGTAGAGTGACAACTGGCCTGTCAGGTGAGTGACATTGGGAGGGTTTTGGCCTGACCCCTGTTTCTGGAGCTGGAAAGCCCACAATAAAGCTGAATCCTTCCAGCCATGCAGGTACTGCTCTTGTCGTGGTTGAAGCACATCTGGAGAGAGCTGAGGATCCCTGGGCACAGAGCTCAGCCCCAGGATGGGACTGGGAAAACACTTCAAGCTCAAAACATGCTGTCAACACGAGGTCAAAGAGGAGCAGGACCAGGAGCAAATGGCAGAGGAGCACTTTCACCACCCAGGTCCTGCAGCATACTGGGGGACCAAATGTGAAGGATCCTTCCCAAGAGTTGGGGATGCATCCCATGCCCATCTCCCCTCACCCCCCAGCCAGACCTGGGGCTGCCTCCGAGGCATGAGGAGGCACTGGGGGTTTTCCCAAGCTCTGCCACACAGGTGGCCCCAGAGTCCTTTCCCACAGAGGATGCTGAGAGCCCCCAGCAGGGCAGGGGGAGGCTGCCTCTGAGTGACACCCACCTGAGAGGCCCCCAACATCCATCTTCTTCAGGTTCTTGGCTTCCAGGATGCAAACAGTGAGCTTCCCAGCCGTGGGCACGTACCGGAGGGAGATGCAGATATCTCCCAGCTTCTCTGGCTGCCAAGCAGAGCAAGGAGGGGAGATCAAAGCCTTGCCAGTGCCTGGGACTCCAGTGGTTGGACACAATCACACATGCAGGTCTCCCCAAACCCTGCTCAGTCCAGGCACAAGCTGGCACCCCATGCATCAACACAAGAGTTTGATCACTGGGTCCAGGACAAGCTTGGCCCAGCACAGCACTCGAGATATTTTATAGTCTTGATTTTTTTGTTATAGAAACATTTTCACACAGAGGAACAACAGGTTAGATCCCAGTAATGACTGCCAGGATGTTCATGGTGCCCTGGTGGGACCCCACCGTGATCAGGACCCTGAGCTGTGGGATGGCCCTTAAAGCAGAGCTCACCCCATGGCCAGCCCCCAGCCCAGGCCCCCAGCCAGGGGTTCAGCTGGCTGCAGGCTGGCCCTCACCTCCTCCTTCTCGCCGCTCTGCAGGTCCCGCCACTCCTCGATGGGCTGGCCCAGGTCCACTGTGTTCATGGGCACCTTCACCTCACCGATGATGTCGTGCTTGGAGAAGCGATCAAAGTCGTAGATGGCCATCACCAGTGTCTTCCCACCCAGCTCCTGGTAGGGCACCTGCACAAAGGGGCAACAACCAAGCTGCAAGGGAGACCCTGAGCCAGGACACCTGCTCCTGGAAAGGAGAGTCAGCACACAGGACTGCTACAGCCAGGTGGAAGGACTGGAGTGGGAGACAAGGTCCTGTGTTATGGATGCAGGGGCTCACCTTGAAAGTGAAGGTCTCATTGAAGGCAGGGTTGAGGGTCTTCTTCTGCACTTTGGTCTCATACTTTTTCTTTTTGTCAGGGAGCAGGAACACCTTGACATAGGGGTCTGAGGTGCCACCCATGTCCAAAGCTGGCAGTTCGGCAGCTTGGAGGATCCCCACTGTGAGCTGGAAGGGCAGAGGAGTCCTCAGTGAGACAGCCCAGCCATGCAGTGCAGCTGCCAAGGTTCATCTCCAGTCCAACATGGGGCAGGACTTCCTATGACAGCACCCACCTAGCTCCTCCTTCCCTCTTGTGCCTCCCAGGTCCAGCACAGAGACCTGTCCTCCTCTCAACTCCCACCCTGGGCAAACCCCACTCCTCAGCTGAGTCCCAGCCCCTCCATCACCTGGTTTGCCTGGAAATCATAGTCCAGTGAGAACTGCAGCTTGCCCAGGTTCTCTGGCTCCTTCTCCTCTTCCTCACCTTCCCCCTCTGTCAGACCCGTCTCTGCATCATCGTCGTCCTGTTGGTCCTGCAATGGCAGCCAAGGTGTCCAGCTCAGCAGAACGGTCACAGCCCAGCAGCCCCAGGCCCACAGCTCTGGGGACCTCAGCACCCCGACCCTCCTGGCATCTCAACACCCAGATTCTCCCCACCAGAGGAAAGGAGACCCACGTGCTGGGGACATGAAGCACGGACAGAGCAGGCTGGGGGTGGCACTGGCTGTGCCACAGCCACGCAGCTCCCAGGGAGGCCCCGGTGCTGGTCCAGCCAAAATGACAGGGGGGCTGCCAGGGGTGCCAGGACAAGGGATTGACTGCAGTGGAGGGAGGTTTGGTGCTTGCAGGTGGTGGGTCCTCTGCCCCCCAGCCCGTGCTTGGAGGAGCACTACAGCCAGAGCTAAGGGCTTATCAGGGCCATTTCCAGGCTTTGTAGGCTCAGAAATAGATTGTCCCCAGGAAATCCACCCCTCTTCCTGCCTCTCCAAGCACAGTCCAGGGGGTGGGAGTCCCAGCTCCTTGCCCCCTCTTTGACGTGTCCTCAGTCCCCCATCCCACCCAGGAAGCAGATGATGGAGAAGGAGGCTCATGGTGCCACTTACGTGGAGGGTGTCCCCGAGCAGAGAGGCAGCCAGGGCAGGACAGCGAGGGCACCGTGGGCAAAGAGAGACACGTTACACAGACACTGAGGGACCGTGGCAGGGTGGGGCATCCACCTGCAGAGCCCCACAGGATGCAGCCCTGGCTCTCCAGTGGGGAATCCCACCTCACACCTGCCCCCTCTCCTGCTCCAGCCCTGTCTGCATGCCCATGGTGCCCACATGGCTCTGAAGAGAAGGCACAGATACCCAAATTCCCCCACCCCCTCCAAATGGCCATGGGTCAAGGCCATTGAAATGGCTGGGGTGGCCCCAAGCCTGTGGGTACCAAAGCCTGCCTTGGGCTGGCCACCAGGATGAGTTACCAGCACCTGCCACTTCACCTCAGACGTTCTGGGGATCCCAAAGTGCCCAGTGTTTTGGCCTGGTGGGCCTCCCCTCTCAGCTAAAGGCTCAGAGAAATGAGTCTGACCCAGAGGGAGGTAGGATTAAATCAACATTTCCTGGCTCAGGTGAAGCACTGGCAGGTCCAGGCCAGCTTGAGCCTGGTCCGTCTGTGCCACCAGACTCTGGAAGAGGACAGTGCTGCTGTCTCAGGTCCTGGCTCTACTGTCCCATCCCAGGCTCCATCCCAATCTGCTGCCTGATCTATGGGTGCCCTGACATAGTCCATAACTCAGCCAGAGGGGCTGTTGGCCAAGCAGCCCAGGAGGACATCACCTGGTTGCCTGACTTCATGTCCTTCATGTTCATGGCATTCTTCATGCCTTTGCCCTTCTCCTTCTTGTTCTTCTTCTTCTTGCAGCAGCACTTCTTGCAGATGCAGAAGCAACAGGTGAGGATGAGGAGTCCAGCCACGACTGCGATGGCGATGAGGGCCCAGGGTGGCACTGTGGGTAAAAGCCAGTGTCGTGGTCAGCCCTGTAGCTCCCTCCCAGCCACCCAAAAACCTTGTTCCACAGGTTTTACTGGGACCAGTGTGGTGGGGAGGTCATCAGGAGGGTAACACCTGGGAAAGGAGCTACTTACAGGGGATCTTGTTGAGCTCATTCATGAACTTGTCCCTCAGCTTGGTGAACATGTCCTCCTTGCTCTCGCCCGGCCCCGCAGCTTCAGTGGAGTTCTCCATCGTGCTCATGGGCAGCGTGCTGGCCGTGGCCTCTGGGGCCATCATGGATGCTTGCTTGAACGTCATGGTGGGTCGGGGCTCCCTGGAACACATCATGGTGGGTCACACAGCTCCCTGCTGCCCCACTGCTCCCCAGTGTCCCCAGGACAGCACCTGCGTGGGCAGCAGGGCTGCACCACAACACCTCATCTTCTATTAGAGGGGCACAAACCCAATGTCTGTGAAAGGTCACCTGGACCCCTCACAAGCCATGGGAAGCCCAGCTGGCCCCTGGGTTTCCTGGTCCTTGACATCTCCAAAGCCACTGGGAGCATCACCCAGCCTTGCATCAATGATGGTGCCAGCTCCGAGCCTCTTGGGGACAATGGGGACACTCCTGGGAGGAGTACACCTGCAAGGCCCCTTGGGATGAGGGGAGGGGGTTTGCATCTCCAGGAGAGAAGAATGAGGTCAGTTGGGACAAATCCAGCCCCCCCATCTCCTCCTCTTCTCAGGCAGGGACCCCAAGCATGGGGCACCCACGGGGACCCAGCACTGGTGTGGCACCCTCAGGACTTGCTCCCAGCCCCAGGGCAGCTTCCAAGTCTGGGAACAGCAGTAACACACTGCTCTTCTTCCAGCCCCAGAGAGCTTTGGCAGGGCACATTTTGAGGATGGATGGAAGCAGGGAAGAGCTGGCTCCACACAGCAGTGGCAGGGTCCGTGTGCAGGTCAGTGGGTCAACTCACATGTCACAGATACCATGTCCTGGGTGCCACACCTCCCAACCCCACAGGGCTCCCCTGGCCAGCTCTGCTCCTCCATGGAGCCAGGGAAGGTGTTCAGGTCACAGCCAGGGCTCCAAAACATCCCAACGCTCTGCACCCCACCCCCAGCCCAGCTGGGTCTGAGCACCCGCCAAGGATGGGGACAGCCATCATCTTGTAAATGTGGCTTTGACTCCAGCAGGCCAACATTGTACAAAGTACCCCCACAACCCCAGCTCCAGCCACACAAAGTGCCACCACAACCCCCTGAGAAAGCAGCTTGCAAGAGAAGACCAAAGCAGGGAAGAATGCCAGGGAATGCACAACGCCAGTGGGGTTAAGGAGAGCACCAGGCTCTCCAGCAGGGGAAGCAGAGATGAGCAGGATCACAGATAACCCAGGAAGGAGTTTCTGGGGGCAGGTGAGCTGTGGCTTGAGTGCACCCCCTTCCTTCTTTCCTCCTCACCCTCAAGAAGTCTCTTGGCCAGCGCAAAATCCCCTGGGGCCAGGTGCTCCTCTGCCTTTCCTGCAGAACTCAGAAAGGAGTGCTCTCACCTCAAAAAAGGCAGCCAGAGAGACCTGGGGGTGTTGCTGCCCCAAACTGACACTGCCGTGTGTCTCCAGCCACCTCGCAGGTGAACCAAGCTCTGAATTACCCAGAGTGTGGCTCCACACCTGGACACCTTCCTCCTGCACCACTGCTCCTGGGGGAATGTGGTGTGGGGGTCTAGGGGGGCCCCCCATGAGGCAGAGGCAGTCCTTCACACAGCAAAATGTGATTATGTGACTCCCACCTAGACAAAGTCCCTGCTGCAAGCCTGCAGCTTTGTCACCCTTGGCCACAGCCACCTTCCCACCCCACTGAGGGGCTGTCACAGCCCAAACACCAGCATCAGCATCACCTAGCCCTGAAAGCTGGCACTGGGGGACTAGAGCAGGATGCTGGAGGTTTCCCACAAGCCCACATCCTTCTTGGGATGAACGAGGAGCTGCTGCATTCAACCCCTTCCCAGCTGAGGGTTATTTGATCTTGAGGGCCTCAAAGGTTCCCAAAGCTTCCAGCAGCTGAGGTGACCTGGACGTGTGTCTGGGTCTGTCCCCACCACTTGAGAGGTTTGTCCCCATCACTACCCATGTGCACCAGGGTGGGTGGGAGGAGAGACAGGATTTGGAAACAAAAGGCTGCTGCAGGTAACCTCCGAGTGCTGGATCCTGCCCCCTTGGTCTGGGGCAGGGGTCCTGGCTGTGCCCTGCACCCAGGGACAAAGGGTGTGGGGTCCAGGCCACTGACCCCCTGCAAGCTCCCCAGAAAACAGGAGGTGGGGGACCCCAGGGCTGCACCCCACCACAGCACACCCCAAGGCACCCACTCTGCACCCAAAGCTGCCACACAAGGTGGGCAGCACCCAGAGGGGGCACCTGGCTGAGCCGCCTGTCCTCCCAGTCCTCGGGCGCTGATGCCAGCACTGCCGGGGGGCAGGAGAGCCCCGCTGCGATCCGGGACGCGAGATGATGATCTCGGTGCTGCTCCTGCAGCGCGGAGCCACCATCCAGCGGGGATGGCGGTACAGCGGGGAGTGCCCAGCGCCCGCAGCGGGCACACCCTGACGCCCGACTGCCACAGGTGGGCACGGGCAGAGGCAGGCGTGCCGGGGGTGTCTGTGCACCTGTGAGCGAGTTGGGGTGGGCGTCAGTGTGCAAGGGCCGTGCATGTGCACGGAGAGTGTCTGTGCGTGTCTGCACACGGGTGGAAATGGAGGTGCAAGCGTGTCTGTGCACTTGTGCAAGCAGGAGTGCATGGGACATGCAAATGTGTGAAGGTGAGAACACTTGTGCAAGGTGTGTGCACAGGGTATGAATGTGTGTGTGTGTGTGTGTGTGTGTGTGTGTGTAAATGTGCATAGGGTATGAAATGTGTGTGTGTGTGTAAATATGCACTGGGTATGAATGCATGCGTGTGTGTGTGTGCGTGTGAACGTGCACAGGGTATGTAAATACTTGTGCATTGCATGTGTGTGTGAATGTTCATGCCTGGGCATGTGCCCGTGGCCATGCACAGGTGCGAACACACCTGCCCGGGCTGTGTGTGTGTGCCCGGGCTGTGTGTGAGCCCACAGGCAGTGTGTGCCCGGGGCTGTCCCCGGGGCTGTGCACCCCTGCCCGGGCTGTGTTTTGTCCGCTCGGGCAGGGCCCGTGTGACTCTGCCAGCAGCCAGCCGTGGCTGTGCGTGCCCCCACCCTGCGAGGCAGGTATGAATGCATGCGTGTGTGTGTGTGCGTGTGAACGTGCACAGGGTATGTAAATACTTGTGCATTGCGTGTGTGTGTGAATGTTCATGCCTGGGCATGTGCCCGTGGCCATGCACAGGTGCGAGCACACCTGCCCGGGCTGTGTGTGAGTGCCCGGGCTGTGTGTGAGCCCACAGGCAGTGTGTGCCCGGGGCTGTCCCCGGGGCTGTGCACCCCTGCCCGGGCTGTGTTTTGTCCGCTCGGGCAGGGCCCGTGTGACTCTGCCAGCAGCCAGCCGTGGCTGTGCGTGCCCCCACCCTGCGAGGCAGTGCCCGCAGCCCGTGCAAGGCTGGCACACACCTGCCCAGCCCCGAGTGCCAGCGGGCAGGAGCGGGGTGCCAGGGGGCAGAGATGCAGCACAGACACTTGGCCAGGGAACTGCTGCTTCGGGGGCTGCTGGGGGTCCTCCGCGGGACTGGAGGCTGCAGGCAGCATCAGGCCTCGCTGGAGGGGTTGCTTTTGAACCGGGCAACCTAATTAGCATCACTAATTGCTCCCTTGTGGTGCTCACCGGGCCCTGGCAGAGCTGAGGCCCGGGGGACCTGAGGCCCGGACGGCGCCTGCGGGGAGCCATCCAATGGCGCCGCTGTTGCTGCTGCCCCTGCAGCCGAGCGCCCTACAGGCCCTGCCATGGGGACGGGGCTGATCCTGCCCTCAGGCCAGGGCACCGGGCTTTGGTCTGCCTCCCGCGCGGGCAGGGCGGGGCAGTGCCACGGGGGCAGCCGGGGAGGACAAGGAGCGGGGCACTCTGTGGGGCACGGAGAGCAGTGGGGCAGTGTGATTTTGGGGATGTCCCCTCACCTCCGGGGCCCAGTCCCCACTGTGCCACCGCCTCACTGGGTGTCCCCGGGCACATCCCGTGTCCCCAGCAGGCACAGGCGGGCAGCCCATCCCCTCAGCTGTGGGGGCAGAGCTGCTTGCACCCAGGGCGCGGATTCTCGGTGCGTGGGGCCCGTGCCAGCCGCTGTCCCAGCCCCAGCCCCTTCCCCGGCAGCGGGCGGGGGCCGTGCAGGCACGGCTGCGGCACTGCATTGCAGTCCTGCTCCGGCTCCGCTGCCTGCTTCTTTTTTTTTTTTTTTTTTCCTCTCATTCCTTTTGCAATTTTTTTCCCTCCTCTTTGCAAGTTGCGGCAGCCGCTGGCGAGGAGCCGAGCGGCCGGCGGTGCGGGTGGGAAGGGAGCTCGGCCCCCGCAATCGCCACCGCACCCAAACCCTGCTGGGCTGCCCCTGCCGAGCACTCGCTGCCGTTCTTCAAGTTTCCTCTTTTTTCCTGCCTGGTTTGGAGTTGTTCCCCGCCAACCCCCACTGCTCCCATCACCCCCCGCCAAGATCGCAGGTTAGGGACATAAAGAAAATATGAGGGTTATAATTAACCATTTCTATCAGTCCTTGGCCGAAGAACAAGCGTGGGTTATGGCATCGTGAATAAATCCTGGCTAGGAAGGGACCGCATGCTGCCTTGCTGGTCCCTGGGGATCCCCCTGCCCCTCCGTGGGGTGCAGCACCCATCAGGGGAGGTTGATGGGAATAGTAGGACCCACTGCACCCCTCCTCCCACAAAAAAAAACCCACCAGGAGCTCCCCATGGAGCAGGAGAGGCTTCAGCTCGGCAGCTGCTGCAGAGAGCCCGCAGGGGCAGAGGGTGGGGAGGGTGGCACATCACCCGTGCACCTCCCTTACACTGCCCCTGCGGTGTGGGGGTCCCCACAGCCCCCCAGCTGCCACCTCTGCCCCCACAGGGCTTTATCTTGCTCCATGTTGCTCCAGCCCCCAAGTGTGTAACCTTGAACCCCACCAAACCCATCACCCCCACGGTGCATTTCTCCCCTACTGCACCCCCCTGCAGCCCCCAATGCCTCATGCTGCATCCCTCAGTGCAGCACCCCAAATCCACCACTGCAGCACCCCCCCCCCAAGGACATCCCATATCCTGTGCCTGCAGCAGTTCCCAGACCCCCAATCTGTCACCCCAGCCCCACTTCATGTCTGCACCTGCATGCTGCACCACCTTCAGAGCCCCTAAAACCCTGCTGCACCCCACACTTGTGTTACCCTGTACCCCTCAGGCAGTGTCCCCCAGCTAAAAACACCTGGCCTAGGAGCCCCCCGGGGCTGTATCCAGTGAGCTCCCTCCAGGCTCAGCCCCCAGACTCGCCCCAGGTGTCCATCCCCCCTCCCCCTGGTAAAGCTGATACTGAACCCCGAGAAACTGCACTGAGCTCCAAAGCAGCCCTTCAAACCCCCTGACTCCATCGCTGACTTTAGGGAGCAGAGGGGATGGGGTGTCCCCCTCCCATTCCATTTGCTGCATTCTGTTGCCGGCACAACCCCAAGGTCTGGCGGGATGTAAATCCCAGGCTGGAGCCAGCGATCCCATCCCCATCCATCCCCAGGGCATCCCTTGTGTACAGAAAAGCAGTTTAGACACTGAAAAATCCTCTTCCTGAGCCCTTCATCCCTCCTCCTCCTCCATCAAGGACTCCATCCCAGAGACCACCCCCCACCTATGCTGCTGCAGCATCTGGCATAAAAAAGGGGATTTGGGTTTTCTCCAGAGCTGGTCCCATCAGGGGTATCCACTGGCCCAGCAGCAGCTCCCTGTCTGGGTGGGATGGGGAAGGATGGAGGGGGGATTCACTGGCTGGGGGGCTTTGAGGACTTCTCGTCAGCCAGGATGTTCTGCAAAGGACCAGACCCGGGGTGAGAATTTGGGGATGCACAGAAGGACCGGGATGTCCCTGGACACGGCAGCACAGTGAGCTCAGTCCCCATCAGGGTGAGGGCTTTTGGGGAATCCAGCTGCTCCTCTGCAGGGGCAGAAGGAACCTCCCCGCTCCAGCAGCAGGAACCTCTCCCCTCCAGGAAGGTGAAGGCCGCAGGGATGATGGAGAGCAGGAACAGCAACAGTGAAGATTAATGAGGCTGAGGCAGCAATTAGCAGCAGCCGGCGCTGACCGAGCATGGGCTGGGTGTGGGCGGGCAGGTACAGGGGGTCCCAGCTCCGGCCCCCCCAGCCCGGAGGGATGAAGTGTCCCAGGGAGACCCCGATCTGGAGGAGGCTCGTTAGCTAACGAAGGGCGGCCGTGGGCCGGAGAGATGAGTTATTGCTCCTTTAGGGGATGGCAAAGCCAGGTCTGAGCTGTCCTGATGGGACAGGGATGTGGGAACCCCCCAGACCTCCACGAACGAGGAGCTGACCCCAAAACTGTGCTGCCGTGTGCCAGGGCTTGGGCTTGGATGAACATGAATGAAAATCCCGAGCCAGTTTCAAGGCATGACCTCTCCCACCCCGATGCCAGCGGGAAGCCTGAGCCCTACAGAACCCACACAATCCTGCAGCACAGCCGGGGGCCAAGCAGAGATTCCAGACTACAGCTGAGATACTTGGCAGTGCCCCATCTGGATTTTGATGCCAACAGATGTTTTGCTTCTGGGGTCAGGAGCTGGAGGGGTAGATCCCATCTCTGGGGAGCCACTGGCACAATGCCTGGGCATCCCTCGGCCGGGCACGGCGGCCCTGGCTCCCCAGCGCTCCCATCGGCCCACAGTGGGACACGGAAGGGACATGCTGGGCCGGAATTTCAGCTCACAGCGGTGAGACAGGAGACTCTAATTAAGGCAAAAACATGACTTGGCTTCTAATGGTCATTTAATTAACAGATCCTTGCCAGATCCCTGGCAAGGGATGTGTGAAGGCACCATACCAAAGGATCAGGGAGGAAGGAGGGGAGGGGCAGCTGGGTGGGGAGATGCTGCAGGACCCTGGTGCAAAGGGACTCTGCAACAGAGCAAAACAGTAGAATCTCATCCCTGCTCCCCTTCCCCAGCTCCAGCACAACACTACAGCAGCTGCATCAGCAGTGCCAGATGAGACCCTCAGCAGCCAGGATGGTGGAGCAGATCCCAGGGCTTGGGGAGCACTTTCCCCCAGGATCCCCCCACATTCCCACCCTGATCCACTCTGCTGAGGGCAAGGGGAGTCTCTGCTCCCCCAGCTCCACATTTCTCAGGGGAGGGTATTCCTACAGCTGAGGGGTGTGATGGGGTGAGGATACTCCAGTAGCAAGTGGCACCACAGGACCTGAGCTGCTGAGACACCACCCTCTCAGGGACACGTGTTTCTGTCCCCAAACCCATGTAGGAGCAGGTGCTGCTGGCCAGACATCCCCACTCTCCAAGGGAAACTGAGGCACAGCATGGGAAGCAGCGTCCTGAGAGGAAATCCCAGAGCAGGGCTGAAGCTCAGGCTTCCCCCATCTCTGAGTGGGCCAGTGACAGCCACCAGACCTCACTGGGACCCCCAGTACTGCTTCCCCATCCTGCAGGCTCCAGCAGCATCTCTGGATGGGACCAGAGCTGGCCAGCACCCTCCTCCCACCAGGGCACACTCCACTCATGGCCTCTTCACCCACCAGCTCCCTAATTAAAACTAACGACTTGCTGGGGTTCAGCAGCCCCAGCCACAGGCTCTTCCCCAGGGATGAGTAATCCGAGGAGGGCACCACACTGCCCAGCTCGGGATGAGCTCCTGCCTCACTGCCCCACAGCTGGAATCTGAGCTCTTCATCATGGAGCCCCTGGCCTCAAGAAAGAAAACAGCCCCAGCTCATGAGGGTGAGCTTGTAAAATAAAAATTTAAGACTGATGGTGGTTTCACAGCCAGTGCTTGCCTATGAGAGAGGATCTGTGTTACTCACAGCAAAACCAAGCAAGGTCTATCAGAAAATGCAGCCCTAAGGCAGCCTTTGTCCATTATCTGGGTTCCAGATTGATGGCTTCTGGTGTTCCCAAGCCAAACCATCAGCTTCTGCTGCCAGAAGTCTCTGGATGGACACCTAAAATTTAATGTGGGGAAGGGATGATCCCACCCTGCCCTGCTTGCTCCTGTGCATCTCCTTCTGCAAAGCAATCCCCTAGCCAACACCTACCAGGTACTGGGGAGCTTTTCAGCAATGGCAGGGTCCCCCAAAGCATTGTGACTCAGGTTTGTCCCTACCCAGGGACACCTCCCTGCACGGGGACCACTGCTGGCACCCACCAGTGCCAGTGTGTCCAGTGAGATAGCTCGGATTTTCTGTGCCTTTGCCTCTAAAATCAGAACAGCAACAAGGAGAAATGGGGGACAAGGGCAGTGACAGCCCACAACACCAGCGCCCACATGAGAGGAGAGAAGGACCCAGTGCTGGGCACTCAGAGCCCTGCTTGGCACCCAGAGGTGCTGATCCTCCAAAGCCCACTTTTTGTAGAGGGATCAGGCCCTGGCTCTGGTTTGCAGCTGCCCCAGAAAGGAAGGGCAGAAGGGAGCTGAGCTGGGACTGGTGCCAGGGCTCCTGCAGAGCTAAGGCAGGCACTGCCACAGCCACTGCCACCTGAAATTTGGGTGCCAACAGCAAAGGGACTAATGAGCACCTTGTCCCTCTCTCCGCTGTGGCTCTCTGCTTCCCACTGTCTCCCATCACTGCTGCACTGCTCTCTCATCCCACAGGAATGCTGCAGGGGCTGCAGGCACCATTCACCACCAGCACTTCCTCCAGAGGGTTTTGGCTCATGCCATGTGCCACCATGGCACAGGTAGAAAAGGCAGCTGGGGATGCTGGACACCACTTCCTGAGCTGTGGGGACACAGCTGCTGCCAAGGACAGCAGGGCATATGGAACATCCCATATGGCATGGACCACTGCCACAGCAAACCACCAGGCTCACCCCAACCCCAGGCAGCACACGCAGTCCACCCTTGGCAGACAGAGCCATGAATGGCCAAAGAAGCCTCCCAACAAATAGGTTCCAGGTGCTGCCAGAGCCCAGCCCACTCCCCAGCACTGTGATGCCATGGCAGCAGGGTCTTGCTCTGAAGGCAACACGAGAGCAGCTAAATAGGGCACCAGATGGTGATGGGCTGAGCTGCCCTGGCACTTGGAAGCCACCACACAGCCAGGAGTTCCAAGTTCTGCCCTCCCGGGTGGGCATCATGCTGCTGGCACCACAGCCACACTGCCAGCACTCCCAGCCATGGCCCCGTGCCACGCTGATGGCTCCAGATCAGCATGGGAGGAGAGAAAAGGAGCCAGGTCAGCTCCTGGGGAAGAGCCAGAAGCGGCTCCAGGCGCAAGCTGAGACGCGGTGGATCGATCCCAGACAGGAGCAGGGAGTGCACACCCTGTGCTGCTCCCCAGCTCAGAGCATGGGCTGAACCCAGACACAAGCCACGAGGGGCCATTTCCAGGGGGAGGCTCCAGGGAGATCTCCACAGCTCCCAGCCAAGCACGAGGTCTTGATGGTGTTAGAATCCAGGAAACCATCTCCCATCCCTGGGGAGCTCCCAGCAATGCTCATCCCCCTCCTCCCTGTCAGCCTGGGCTCAGTCCCCCAGGACTGGATGCCTGTGGGAGCAATGCTGGTGCTGCTTGCCCAGCTCCAAGGCATGGAAAGCCCAGAGGCAGAGTAGAGCTCTGTGTCCCCAGGGTCTTCCAGCCTTGTGGCATTTGGGGTGGCAAAGGGAATGGAGGAAGCACAATAATGGGATCAGCAAGGACACAGCACCACAGCAGCCCAGGGGATTTTGTTGTGGCACAAAGCCCCACCAAGGCCAGGACACAGGACTGAGTTCCATGAATAAACCTTGCGCAGACGGAGAAATGTCACTGGGAGAGCTGGGAGCGCAGCTGGGGTGATGAGCACAGCCCTGAACACCACAGGGGGGATGTCTGTCCCTGCCTGGCCCCTCTGAACTGCATCCCTGTGTGACTCCAAGTGTTTTGTCAGCACAAGCACAACAGCACACACTTTCAGGGCTGCACAGAGGAGCTGCTTCACCAGTGCATCCTGGAGAAGGTTGTTCCTCCCTGGAAAAACCTGAAGAGCCCAGATGCAAAGCACCCTGGTTCCTGATCTGGTGTTGGTGGTCACCATCCCTTCCAAGGGTTCCCCATGGCCAGGCCCACACTACCCCACCAGGAGGTCTCTGCTCGGCTCTCCCGTGGCACAGAGCAGTGCCTGAGCTGGCACAGCCCCACACAGCTCACTGCAGAACCAGGCAGGGGCTGTGCCAAGCTGCTGGCAGTGGTGCCACCATGCTGCATGGGCACAGTGGGCACAAGCCAGCACCTTAATCCCAGGCACTAACACAGCTCTGCCAGGCCTCAGCTCCAGGAGAAAACCCTGGGACTGCCCCGGGAAAAGAGAAATACAGCAGCAGAGCCCACAGGGAGCTTGTAAATCCATGCATGACTCTGAAATTTGGGATTGTTCTCTTCCTTGAATCATCTGCTGGAGGCCCGTGGGAGATGTGGTGCCACTTGGGGTTCCCCAGAAGCAGCAGCCCTCAGTCCCAGCACACCCCCAGAGACACCCTGTGTCCTGCAGGAGAAGGTAGGAGGCATCTCCCTGGGATGACGCTGAGCAGTTTGGAGGCTGATCCGACCTCCATGGTGTTTTGGTGGAATTGCTGTGGTGTGAGGCACCACATGAGGCTCACAGCAGTCGGGGATGCCTCATCCCATGCCAGCACAGCCAGAATGTCAGATACCAGATCAGCTCTGCTGATCCCAAACCAGCCTGGCACACAGGCATGTCACACTGCTGCTCACAGACACTTCCAATGCCCATGGCTTCAGCCTGGCCCCAAACAGCTCCCCAGGTGCCTGGCAGCAGGACAGTCCCCCCAGGCCACCTCCAGCTCAGCCCAGAATCAGGGCTTGGACTACCCCATCTCATCCCACAGCACCCACCTACACCTTGTGCCACAAGCACCCACTTTGCTCCAGGTCTCCCCATATCCCCAGGGATGCACAAGCCCAGAGTCCACATCTACTGCACCCTGCAGGGCTGGGAAAAGCTGGGGAGCAGAAAACACCCCAGATTAATTAAAACACACCAGCTTTCCTTAAGATGCACAAGGAGAAGGACACCCTGTCCGTGCCAGAAGTACCTTCCAGGCCAATGGGGGCACAGCCAGCCAGTGGGGATGGGTTTAGTGCAACAGTCAGACAACTGTGTGGGAGAGTGGGATGTGGCTCCAGATGGCAGGAATTTGACACAGCCCAGCACTGCCACATGTACTGCCAGAGCTGGCTGCAGTCACCCCTCCCAAAGCACCAGCACCAGCAGAATCACCCCAGGGGGAACAGGGAGCCCTGCCAGACTCTGACTGCTGACCAGCAGCTAAATTCAGGGACAACACAACTCCTACTCCAAACACCAGATCTGATGAAACATCACAACTTCCAGCACGCAGGAAGCAATGGAGCAGGTGGTCCCACTGGGATGTGGCAGCCCCCAAACTCAGCAGGAGACGCCAGGATCCCACACCCCAGGGCTGACAGGAAAAGGCCAGCACCATCCCCAGCAGCAGGATTACACCAGTTTGGGGCATTCAGATTCCAGACGCACGCTGCCTAATTTACGGTTTAATTAATAAATGGGGAATTATGCCAAGTTTATCCAATACTTTTGGATGCGTGATGTTATCAAAATCCCATTACTGATGAAGGAAGGCATGAAAAGCAAAATTAGCTTTGGCATCTGAAACAGTTCAGTCAATGCGATAACACAATTATTAGGGCTAATAATCAAAGAGCGCTTTGGGGAGCGCAGGCTCACGCAGGAGCTGAGCTGAGGGCATGAGCCGGGGAAGAGCCGGCTGATCATCCAGGAGGGAAAGGCCGACCGCAGCCAAGGGCAAAAGCTTTTTGCCGATTGCACTTCCCGGCGGCTCCAGATAACTGGCACAGGGAAGGTGCTGGTGGCCACCAGGCTGAGGAGGAGCACGGCCGGGCACAGTGCCGAGCTGCACTGCCGGGAGTAGGGAATTAAAAAATACAGGATTTTAAACCAGTGGGCACTGGGTCCCATCTGTACACTGGGCATTGATCCTGCTGGAGGACATCACGGCTGCCAGCTCGCAGCTCTCTGCGCAGCCTGGGGAAGGAGAAATTCCAGTCGTAATGAGGAGCCGCAGTCATCCGGTTCCCAGAGCTGGGACTTTGCCAAAACCATGGTGAACTGGAGGAAGGACCTGCGGGGGAGTTGGAGTCCCAGCTCACTTCAGTGGCTTCTAGCTCCAGCCCAGTGACCATCCCTGGGGCTTATGGAGCAGGAGGCAGCTCCCATGGGAGCAGTCGGAGGGAAACACCACAGTGGCTAGTTTTGGAAATCCCCCTGCCATGGATATATAATATATATCCATGTACATGTATATAGAGGGTCTATATGACTGTATTTGTGTGTCCTCCCTCCTCTGGGACCGTGGGTGCTGTGGGCAGTGGGGTGCAGAGCCAGCACTCAGTGCCACTGCTGCTGCTCAGTGCCACTGCCACCACCTGGCTCACAGGCAGCAAGGGACACGTCCTCGCCCTGCAGAATCGGGGGCACCGGGGCTTCAGGCTGGCTCCCAGCAAGCAGGGCAGGGGTGCTCACCAGGGGAGGCCGGGCAAGGTGCCAGGGGATCAGGCAAGGTCAGACCCATTCCTGCACTACACCCATAAGCAAGGAGGAGACAGCATCACTCTGAGAGGCGCTCAGGTTTGGGGGCACTGGGGTGCTTTGCTGGGTTGTGCTGTTCTCGAGCAGCACAGGCGACTCCTGCTGCCACTGCTGGCCTCGATGACCTTGGGTGTATCACCTCCCCCTTGATGTCACACTCCACCTGCACACAGACCACCGCAAACCGCACTTTCTCCCACCCAAACCCTGCGGCCAAAAGCACCCGCAGGCAGCAAGGGCGAAGAGCCCCGGGGATGCCCCAGGGGTGCCCCTGGGGTCCGGCAGCCCTCGGCAGCGTGCGGCCGAGGCACTGTGCTAGCGAGCAATAATGCAGCAGGCTGGGGACTCCTGCCGGTGGCTGCGCTGCCTCTCGGTGCGTGCAGGAGTAACACCGCTGCAGCAGCAGCTCGCGTACCGCCAGCCTGCGCTCAGGACTGAAGTTTTGCTGCAGCAGAGGAGCAGGCGGGGAGTCCAGCAGCGCCCTGCAGCTCCACAGCGCAAGAGGCTGTGCTGTCGGACACTCTGCAGTGGGTGACACCCCGCAGCACCCCGGCCGCTCTCTCAGAGGACAGAAGAGCGCTGCGCCAAGGAGCGCCCGTGCAGAAAGAAATACAGAGGCACTGATACAGTTGGAGACCACGAAGCAATGGGTGACACAGACTTGTGTCCCCCCCCTCTGTGCCACAGTCACCTTGCAACGCTGCCTGTCCCCTGCGCAATTTGCAGAGCTCCTTTGGGATCACTCTTTAAAACTAGGCTGAGGGGAGCAGCGATGTGCTGAGCACAGCAAGGGCTGCGGCACCCCAGTGTGACATCCCCGGCGCTGGACCGAGCCCCTCTGCACGGCTGCACCCTGACGGCACCCAGCCAGCGTAGGGAGTGCTGGAGGAGCCCGGAGATGGTGTAGCCACGGCGGGGGAATCCAGACGGAGGGTCTGTCTGGAGCTGGCTCCTGGCCAGGCCGCTACGAAGAAGCCGTCAGTGCAGCGGGGCTTGTAGCTGCCCACGCTGGGGCCACGCCGCTGCCCGGGTTCCCAGCACCAGGGTGGGTTCCCCGCAATGCTGCGGGAACAGCCCCGCGCCCCCGCCACTCCCGGGGCCAGCACCCCAAGGGCACCCATTGTCGGGCATCCGCAGGGATGAGGAGCTGGAGCATCCCGCAGCGCCCAGAGGGCACCTTTGACCCGGCGGCACCGCGCGGCATCCTCGGGGTGGCCCCGCATTCCCAGGGGCTCTCCCGCTTTCGGGAGGGTCCCCACGCCCCTGGGCGCTCCCCGCCAGCTCCGCAGCCTCCTGCACCACTGGCCGCCCCCCTCTCCATCCCTCCAGGCTCCGTCCCCAGCCGCCTTCTGGGTGCAGCCCCCCACGGGCAGCCTCCGGGCGTTGGGCAGCTCTGGGACTCGTATCCCGGGATGGGTTCCCGGGGAAAGCGCTGCCCTGCTCCCGGCACCGGGACACGGCGAGGTGCACTACCCGGTGCCCGCGGCGAGTACTCCATCCCACCCCACGGGGGACGGTCGCACCTCGGGTGGCGGCGTCGGGACGGGCTCGGCGAGAGCTCGGGCAGCCCCGTCCCGCAGAGTCCGCGCCGCTGCGGCACCGGGGGAAACTTCGGTGGGAGTGCGGGCGGGCACTTACCGGCCGGGGCGGCGGGCGGGAGCGCTGCGGTGCGGTGCGGTGGGTTCCGAGCGGGCGGGGAGAGCAGCGCTCGGCGCGGGGCGGGCGGGAGCGGCCCCGCCCGCGCACCTCGGCCCGCCCGGCCCCCCCGGGGCGCGCACCGGGGCTCGTGCGGGAGCGGCACCGCCCGCGGGCGTCCGGGAATCGGCACCGGGCACCCCATCGGGCCACCTCATGCCTGTCACCGGCAACCCCATGGGGGTCACCTCACAGGGCACCGAGCACCGGGAAACCCCCAGTGGGGTCACCTCACACCGGGCACTTCACATCAGGACCGAGCACGGGCACTGGGCACAGGCACCCCGCGCCGGGGTCACCTCACACACAGCACTGGCACCTGGCACTGACACCAGGGACTGCCATCAGGCACCTCATACCGGGCGCTAATACTGGGCGCCAGCGCCAAACACTTCACGTCAATCACCTCGCGCTGGTCACGCACACTGGTCCCTTCTCGCCAGTGACCTTGCACAGATCACCACCCGCCAGTCACCCACCACTGTCACCACCACCGCCACAGGGACCTGCCAGGTCCCTGCTGCGGCCACAGGAGAGAGGCACTGGAGGCAGCTGTGGTGGTAGTACCTCCACCGTGCCTCCCCCCAGATCCAAAGGGCTCCTGGGCGCCCAGCTCTGGTTTTAGAGCCAAAACGTCAGGAAAAAGCTGATGGGATTCAAGAGAGGAGCCCGGGCGGGGAGCAGAGGGCCGTGGGGGGACAGTGGGATCCCCTTCCCATCAACGGAGTCTTCAGTGGGAAAAGGGAGCCCTCGGATACTCCTTACTCCCCATACATGAGCCAGGGACAGGGACACTGTGGGTTCAACCAAAACCACCCCAGCTAAGAGTCTGCCACCTCCATTCCAGCAGTCCCTGGTCCCAGTGTCGCAGCCAGAGCATCTAAACTACACAGGGAGGTGGCCGGCTGCTCCAGCTTCTCCAGCCGGAGACACTCTGGAGAGGTGGTGCCTGGAGCAGAGAGAGCATCCCGAGGTCCCAGCGCAGCTGGGAGCTGTATCACCCAAAACCTCTGCACACCCTAGTTTTGCTGCAGCAAAACCCCCTCCCAGCCTTGCACCAGCCCCCGACAACACCACAGAGACAGGCACGAGCTCCCACCGGATCCTGGGGGCAGGGGAAAGGCCCTGCATGGGGCCATATCCCCACTGCAGCGCCCAGGGGTGCTGGTTGCTCAAACCGAAGGGTTCCTCCCCTACCCATCACTCTTGAAAAGGGCGTCTGAGTGTTTCCAAACGCTGGAGTCCGTCTGAAATTGAAACGTCAGCATCATCCCCGTGTGGTCCCTCTGCATTTCCCCCCCCCCGCCACCCCATGGCTCGGACCGATCCCTCTGGCTCTGCGCCGTGTCAATTCCCGATGTCACGATGTGTGGGACCCTTCTGCAGCTCCCCTGCCTCCTCTCCCGCTTGCTCTCCTCTCCTGCCTGCACAGGGCTTGGAGTGAGCACAGGTCGGGGTGCACGCACTGGGCACATCCCTGCGGACGGGGAGCCCCACTCTGTGTCCGGGACCGCACCCACCGTAACCAACTCGTGTGAACTCGCCCTGCGGGAGGAGCGGGAGCCGATGGGAAGAGCCCTCTCCTGGCCCTGGATCCGCCACTGCAGCCTCTTACAGCTCATCGCCATCCCGTCATTAATTACCGGCTCCTGAAGCATCTGTCCCTGCTCCAGCATCCCTCTCCGGAGGGGAAAACAGATTTGGAGACGCCGCGAGGAAGACCGGGCTCTCCCTGCGTCCTTCAGCCTCCACCCGTGCTCTGCTGCAGGCAGAGCAACTGGATTTGCACAGGGGACACCATCCCACCTCTGTCCCCCCGTGCTGATGCAGCATCTGTCACCATCGTGTCCTTTCAAATGGGAGATCAGATCAGACCTGGTGAGGCAAAAGGGGCCCACCCACCCCGAGCCCTTCTCCCCCGCTCACCTCAGGTAGGACCTGTCTCTCCTGCCCCAGGAAAGGGACCTCCTGCTTTCCATGTCCTGAACTGCCAAGATTCCAAATCAGGAGCATTTCTGCCCACCCCAGACTTTACAGGAGTGTGACCTCGGGAGAGGGGTCCCCAATCCCTAAAACTGCTCCCAGCATCCTGAAAAACAGCTAAGACTTCAACCCAGGAGCGTTTCTACTAAGGCTCCCTTCCCATATTTTGCAGGAAGGGAACTACCAAGGACAGGGGTAGATGCTTTGAGGGCTTGAGCCCCTCTGGAGACAGGCTAGGAGAGATAGGGGACACTCAGCCTGGAGAGAAGGCCCTGGGAGAACTTAAGAGCCCCTTCCAGTCCCTCTCCCTCCCAAGAGAGCTGGAGAGGGACTTTGGACAAGGGACAGGACAAGGGGGAATGGCTTCAAACTGCCAGGGGCAGGGTTAGATGGGATAATGGGAAGGAAATCTTGGCTGTGAGGGAGGTGAGGCCCTGGTTCAGGTTGCCTAGAGAAGCTGTGGCCACCCCATCCCTGGAAATGCTCAAGGCCAGGGACTTGGAGCAAGCTGGGATAGTCCAAAGTGTCCCTTCCACTGAGATGAGGTTTAAGGTCCCTTCCCAAACCATCACGATTCTATGATGTACAACTGCCCTCCCCTCTGCCACACAGGGGCAGAGCCACAGACACAGGACCAGGAGCCAAGAGTACAGGAGATCACTTTATTGAATCCAATGGTGTTAGACAGACGACTGAGAAGAGACATGCCAGTTGGTGCGGGCAGTGTGGGCAGCAGGAGCTGACTTGGTGCAGGGCTGAATTTGTTTCTGTCTTTTCAGAATATCCTCAAGCCTCTTCCTGGCTTCCTTTTATGTTTCCTTTAAAATTTCTTTGAAGTAAAAACAACTAATCGTGGAAAGAGTCCAGATGGTGTTTGTTTGTTCCCTATGATTGTTCCCGCAGCTATATACAACGTGGGGCTGGGTCTCAACATCAGGTATAAAATGGAGCGAGTTTACAAACGTGGAGGGCGCAAGGAAAAAACAAAAACAGACGACAGGCGTGAGTAGAAATCTGGACCAAAATCTTAAAGAGAAATTTAAAAAGTGCTATAAAACCCCTCGGCAGGAATACCATGCAGTTAAGAAACACAAAACCCAGTCAATTACACAGATAATCTAGAACAGGAATGTGTCCATTTCATCTTTTATTTAATTAAAAAAAGGTTGTTTGTGTTTATTAGAAAAAAGCTAAAATTGTAAGGTTCAGGCCACCAGGCAGCAGCAGCTCGAGGGGGCAGGAGGGTGAGGCACTGGCATCACCCACCTCCAGCCCCTCAGGGGGACTCCCGGGAACCACGGGCACCTTTGGGGGCAACTGGCATCTCTGGAGATGGCAGATACCCTTGTGGGGTGATGGGTACCTTTGGGGACAGCAGGCACCTTTGGGGACAACAGGCACCTTTGGGGTGGTGGGCACCCTTGGAGGTGGCAGGAGGATGAGTTAGAGCAATCCTTGGACCCCTGGGCACAGAGGGGCTCAGCCCACAGCCAGGGGTTGGCCCCCAGACAGCTGCCAGCCTTGGGGACATGAGGTGCTTGGTGTAAGCCAGGAGGAATCCATCAGGACCTGGCCTCTCCAGCCAGGTAACCCCAGCCAAGCCCCCCAGCAGCTGATCTCAAGGCCCACCTGCTGGCATGGCCCTTCTCCTTCCCCCAGAGATTCCTCCTGGATCACACCACCCGCTCACTTCCAGCTGCTGGGGCTGAGGCGATGGCATGGGGGCAGCCCCGATCTGGGGAGGGACAGGGCAAACCTGCAGGACACAGGCCAGGGGATGCTCAGCAGTGGGGGACGGCTACAATTTGGTCCAGGTTTGGGTGGCTCCCTGGAGGAGTCAGAAAAGAAAGCTCAGGCAAGGCTGCCCCTCCTCCCATGGGACTCCTCAGGGCACCTGGGCACAGGGCAGCCCCCAAAAGGTGCATCAGTCACTTCCCACCCTGGGCACCAGAGCCTCAAGGAGGAGGCGAGGGGCTGGAGGGAACAGTTGCGTCCCCATTGCAGACCTCGAGTGGCTGCTGGGCCGGAGTCTCATACAATCAGAAAAGAAGTCAGCACAGCACAGTCATCACAGAGTACAAAAAAAACCCAAAACCAGGGACAAGGCGCAGGGCCGCGCCCCCCCAACCCACACAGGGCGTTCCACGACGGATCTATGTACAGCGAGTCCTCGACAGAAGAGAAGGCGAACAGAAAGCCCTAACGCCCAAGCCAGCATGGGGAAGAGATCCCGGAGATCCCCGTGGGAAGGGGCCGGGCTGGCTGGCCCCGGCGGCAGCAGGAGGCTGTCGGACAGACGGAGAGGTGGGAGAAGTGAGCACCATGGGGCGGCGAGGCGGGACACACCGGCCAAGAGCACCGAGGGAGGACAGAGGTGGCGGCAGCCTCCGGGGGCACTGCGGGAGATGCCCGTTCCAGAGGGGTGTGAGGTGTCCCTGAAGACCGCACCAGCTGCAGCACAGGGGGCTGAGGCTGCCCAGTCCCCAGCCTGGCAGAGTTTGGGGACAGGGTGGGCTCAGTTGATCCAGCCCTAGGGTCACCTCTCCTCATATGTCTCTCCAGGGCCCCAGAAAAATGTGGGGGCTGAGCTGGAGGGCAGAAGGGAGGAGGAGGCCCCCAGAGCCCAGGTCAGCACAGGATGGGAGTGCAGACCTGCAGGGCACTCCACAGCCATGGCTGGGGACAGGCCAGTGAGGGTGCTGCAGGCAGCAGTGCCAGCACCTTCATTAAATCCCAGCCAAGCTGGCTTTGGGAACAGAGGCTACTCGAGCAGGCTGTGACAGCATGTCCCAAGCCCCACGTCCCCCCTTCCCGCATGGCCAGAGATTAAGGCACCACGGCAGCACCGGGGCCGACCCTCTCCATGGAGTCTGGCCTTTTGACAATGCAGGATAAGGCCAGGAGGACACATGGCAGCCCCAGGTGCCCCCAGAGCACCAACACAGACCCTGCCAGGCTGCAGGAAGGCACAGGGCCAGGGGGAGCAGGCAGCATGGGGAGCAAGCAACCCCAGGCTCATTGACCCACCGCCCCAGGCCTGGCAGCACCAAGGGGATGAGAGGTTGGTTGGGCTCCCCTCCACCAAGGGGACAGGGATGGCATCCAGCTGCCCAGGGATGGGGCAGCAGCAGCAGCCTCCCCATGCCCCAGTACCTCAGGGAGGGGATGCTCTGTGGCATCCCACCCTGGTGGGAGACACCATCCCAATGCCCTGTGCCTTGGAGGAGGAGGGAGTTGCCACGTGAGGGGCTGCTCTGGGAGCCTCCTGCTGCCACCTGCCTCCACATTGGCCTCCAAGTCCCACCTCAGCCAACCTGTGCAGCCCCAGGAGGTGGGTTCAGGGACTGGAGATCATCCAGTGAGCACCAGTTTTATGACAGAGGTGGTTTGAGTGGTGAAACCAACAGCTGCAAAAGAAACCAAAGGCGAAGGACACTGCTGCCAGGGAAGCAGTAGGCACCAGGCCACAGGCTCCAGGCCAGGAGAGCAAAGTACCAGAACAAAAAAAGGGACCAAAGCAAAGTCTGGACTCAGCCAAAGAAAAGGGGAAGGGGGAAACAAAATAAAATAAGAAAAGCAGGGTTTTTGGGCTGTCCTGGTCACAGCAGCTGCTGTGCAGGTGGAACAGGGAATGCACAGAGAGCAGCGAGAGCCATGCTCCCCTTGGCTGGCTCAGGGTGGGAGCTCCACAGTGGAGGCTCTGGTGGCTTTGCCCAGCAGGTGCAGAGGAAGCCGGAGCCCCTCATGCCCATCCTGCAGCCCCAGCTCCTCCTGCGCCCCCAGCTGTGGCCCAGGTGGCTCCCGCGGGGTCCCTGCCCCACGCAGGGGCCTTCCTGCAGCTCCCGGGAGCAGGGGCTCAGCCTCAGCGGTTGCCTTGGTCCCAAAGCCCAAGAGTTTGCAATAGAGACAGAAAAAACCAAGAAGAGAAACCAGGATTCTCCTACCCCCACGGTTGGGAGGGGAGATGGTAACTCGTGCTCTTTCACGGATGAGCCGAGTTTCCCCGGGCTCCGCCAGGACACGCCAGAGCCCTGCTCTTCTCCTCTCCGTTTGCTCGCCAGCCCCACGCTCCTGGATGCCAAAGGAAAAGGAGAGCAGCCCAGCAGCAGCTCCCCTCCACCTGGGCTGGCACATCTGGGCCTCACAGAGTCGACTGCAGGTCGGGGTCCACCATGGTCTCACGGTCTGGAGACTCAATGTAGTTGGCAGCTTCCTGGAGCTTCAGCAGCATGGCCATCTGTGGGGACAGGTGCATGGCAGGAGCCCGAGGGGGACAAGAAGCCTGGGTGACTGGGGAGGCCACTTGGCCCTCTTGTTCTCCCAAACCAGCCTTGCTGGGAAGCTTCTTAGAGGGTAAAGCAAGTCCCAGAGATGCTGCAAAACCCCTCCCCTGTGCCAGGATCCAGCCTCAGGTACAGCTGGAATGCTCAAGACTCAGTATGCCAAAGCAGCATCAGCTGGCATCACCTGTGGAGCCAGCAGCCTCTCCAGGTGACGTATCAGGATACGTAGGAACACATATGCCTGTCTGTGGCTCTGCATGTGGACATGATGCCTCGTGGAGTGTCATGTCGTGCCTTTTCACTGACATGTCACCATGTGTCCTGGTGTGCAGCCCACCTGCCAGTGCCACCACCCCGCACCCACTGCTCCTCCTGGGAGCACGAAGTGTTTCTGCATCCCCAAATCAGGCTTTTTACACTGAGAATTAACTGGGAAAGCAAAGCTCCACCCTGCTCTGCCACCAGCTCCTCCCAGCCCCTCCTGTTGGCCACCATACCAGTGGGTCTGAGTCCAGGGAGCTGGGTGTGGTGTCCTTCACGGTGCGCTCCTCAGGGGGGGACACGGCGCTCTGGGGCCCGACGGTGGGTGGGGGCAGGTGGTACAGCTTGGACTGGTCCTGCTGCGCTGACGGCCAGGGCAGGGTGTCCCGCACCCACTCCACGGGGTCCTCCCAGGCTGCCTTCTGCCCATGGACCTGTGACAGGGATCAAGTGGCAGTCACCTCCTCAGCACATGCCAGAGCCAGCAATGTGGCACCCTGAGCCCCCCAGGACATGCTATGTGCCACAGCAGCCACAGGGCACAGGGACTGACAGAGATGTCACCTACACCCACCAACCCAGTGCCTCCCCTCTCCCCCTGACCCATGATGGCTGTATTAGTGTGTCCCTGCACTGGTTTGCATTCTCATGTGCCAGCAGCACTGGCTACCTTGAGCCCATCTTTTGCCCCCTCCTGCAGGTAAGGGATGATGGAATTGTTCCACAGGTCGATGAACCAGGTCCGGAAATCCTCAATTCCAATAGGGCAGGACAGAAAGAAGCAGGGACCTGCGGGGGGAAGGCAGACAGTGGAAATAGGAGCTGGGTGCCCCTCCTCCAGTCACTGGGCCCGAGGCTTACAGCACTGAGGTGGGCACTCCTGGCTGGAAGAGGGCCCTTGGGAACAGTGGCTAGGCACCATCAGCCTGTACAGCAGACAGACAGCATCTCCCAGGCAAGGAAGGGGGTTGCCAAGCTCAGTCTATCCCCCAAAAGCCTGGTGAGGCATGGGGGATCCACCTGGGAAAATGTAGCTCCTCCATGCCCAGGGAAGGGTGCTGGGAGGACTGGCAGCCTTGGCTGACACCCCTAGTGACAGCTCCCAAAGTAACAAAGAGCACCCAAGGAAGAGCAACGCTTGTGTGCATCACCCACCAGCTGTGGCTTGTGGGACTGGGAGACACAGGGAACACATCAGCCCCCCTGAGCTCCTCTGGGAGGGTTTGGTCCCAGTCCCCAGGGCTCCTCACAGCCTGGGACAGAGGAGGAAAGTGAGGTAAGGCCGTACCGATGAGGAAGTCGGATGTGCTGTGTTTTTCCAGAAAGGTGTGCAAATGGTACCAGAGCTTGGGCACCCAGTCCAGCACCCGCAGCAGCTCCTCCTTGTTGGCGTTGATGTCCGTGTCTGACTCCAGCAGCTTCCGCCGCAGGTAGCGCACCAGGAAGCCATTGGCCGGCTCCACATTGTTGGAGAAGGTCAGCATCCTGGGGGAGGACTCCAGTGGTCAGGGCTGGGTCTCCACACAAGCTGCCCTGCTCCCCAGAACTCTTGAGGCCCTCCTTGAATCCCCACCCTGCATTTGCCTGAGGCTGCGGAATATCAGGTCCTTCTGGGATGGCAGGGACAGGCCTGGGGGCTCATTCCTAACCAGGGTCATCAGCCATAGGTTGTGACCACAGAAACACCCAGGTGCAAGTGATGGCTTCTGTCCCCCACAATTCCACAAGAATGATCCCCAGGGATGTACAATTCCTACCTGAAGCTGAGATGGAGGCCATGGTTTGGGGTCATCTTCACAGGCTGGTTGGTAGTGCCAATGATATACGGACTGAGTGAGTGACAGAGAGACAAGATTAATGAGAAAAAGCCTCTGAGTCACCCCTGCCCAAGGCAGAGCTGATCTGGGCACAGCAGACATGTGGCCTCATCCCCACAGCCCAGCGACCTCGGTGAGAGCAGCAGGGAGCATGTGTGTGCCATGGGGCTGCACTGGAGGGGTGCAGAGGGGCTCTCACCATTTGTGGTACTTGCAGGTGAGCGCACCGTTGACGAGCTCGCTGATGGAGCCCGCCTCGCTGAGGTCATCCAGGAGGATCACCAGCGGCACATCCGCCGTGCCCGTCTCCCGATCAATCTGGTTGGCCAGGTTGGACAGGTACAGCTGAAGATCCTGGAACAAACAGGTCAGGTGTCAGGTGTGGGGCCATGGCATGACGGCCACGGGGACCATGGCACCAGTGCCCACAGGGACACTGCTGTGTGCCCTCACCTTGCAGGACTGCTGGTGCATGTTGAAGGTGCTGACGATGCCCTCGGTGACGTCCCGACCCGAGCGCTCCACCAGGTACTCGGCCAGGCGGTTGGTCAGGTAGGTCTTGCCGGTGCCACTGGGCCCCGAGAGGATGAGGCGGCGGTGTTTCAGCAGGAGGCTGATGTAGTGCTGCATCATGGGCTTGGGGATGAGTGTTTCGAACACCAGGCTGTCCACGCATTTCTCTTTCAAGCCTGTGGGCAGGGGAGGGCTGAGGGTCCCACTCACACCCTGCAACACCCCAAGACAGCAGGGACATGGCCCAGCCATGGAGCCCCTCTGCCACACTGACCTTTGAGCGTCACGACAATGCTGGTCAGGCCCCGGCGGCACAGTGGCAGCTCTGGCGGCTCCGTGTCCAGCACGCGCTTGATGTGGCTGATGCTGTAGCCGTAGATGGACTCGGTGCTGAGCCCCAGCGTGGACGCAGGATCCATCTTAGTGATGTAATCCTACGATGGAGAAGGACAGGGCTTTCAGTGCCCCTGAGGGCTGTCAGAGAGCGGCTCCAAGAAAGCTTGGGGAGGACCTTGGCCATGGAATAGCAGGCCTGGTGGAGCAGTGTCAAAGGATGGCTCTCTAAAGAGTGTTCTTTTTGCTCCTACCTTGAAGACCTGGCAGACAGCCTCATCCAGCATCTTCCAGTCTACCTTTCCGCTCACCTTGGTCCAGCCCAAGAAAAACTCCTGCTGCTTGAGGTCCTAGGAGCCAACGCAGAAGTGTGCAGTGCTGCAGCACCACATCCAGCCCCAGGAGGTATCCTTTGCCCCTCTGTCAGGGCCATGACACGGTGACAGGTCAGGCTCCCCATGAAGCCCACACTTACCCCCTTGATGATGTGCTGGGGCGGCATGCGCACCACAATCCGCAGCGTCAGCTCATCCTTCTGGGTGCCAGCGCTGACAGCATCCATGGGGGACACGTCTGGGGATGGAGCAGTGAGGCTGTGCTGGCCAGAGCCAAGCCACCAGGCCTGGCTATGCCCAGGCAGAGGCAAATCCTGCTGTGGTTGACAGCGGCACCAGCAGCACGACAGATCCCCTGCTCGCTCCAGGTGAGCAGCAGCACGTTGCCACCACACACACTCCTCCCTATCCAGCCCTTCCCCATGTGCCAGCAGCTCTATCACCCCTACCTGCATCCCCCGGGCTGGGGCTGAAGGCATGACCAAGGGTGAGACCCAAGGAGCGCCGTGGTGAAGAGGAAGCCGATGTGCTCGTGATATGGCTGGGAACAGCACCTAGCACTGCTGAAGGCCCAGGGGCCACCTTGAGACGGTCATTCTCGGCCTTCAGGAGATCCACCTCCAGCTGGGGCACAACAAGGCACGACACAGGGTAAGGAGCAGTATGCCAGCAGCACTCCGGGGTGCAGCACAGAGAATGCAGGGACTGTGGGCACCTTGGCACTGAGAGCAGCCAGGCTGCTGGCAGGGGTCCTCACCTGCATGTTGTGCATGGTCTCCCGCAGCTGCTCCAGCTGGTGGGCTGAGTTAAGGGCCTCCAGGCGGATGTCTGTCAGCTTCATCTCCTTCTCCCACAGCTCTGACCGCAGCTCTGACACCTCCTTCTTCTCGGGCTCGCCCTCACTGTGGGCCTGGAAGAGCCTAGGCCAAGGGAGAGATCAGGTCTCACACGTGTCTCTGGAGGGAGCCTGCAGCCCCTGCCACTGGCCCTGCCTGGCCCCACGTACTCAGCCGTGTCAATGCCCACGGAGGAGGATGTGGAGGACTTGATGGAGGGCGAGGCAGTCTCTGTGGAGCCATGCTGTAGCTTAGGGGAAGAGGGGGCTGACGAGTCTGGCGTGGCGATCTCCTCTATGTCAGAGTAGGACGAAGCTGATTTGGGGCCCTTCTTGATGCTGAAGGCCTTATTGAAGGAGCTGCGTAGCTACAGGAGAAGGAAAACTTGTTAGAGACAGTCCGAAGTGCAGCCTCACAAGCAGAGACCTGGCCTGGTCCTGCCCTGTCTGTCCAGGACCCACAGACAAGCTGAGCTGGGACCAGTACAACCACACCCATCACAGAGGCAGCACCTCCACCATGCTGGGGAAGGCTGCAGCCTGACCCCGCTCTGCTGGCACAGCGGACGGATGGGGTGCACAGCCCTTTGGGCAACACTCACCCCAGCCTGGATGGCACCAGAGCCCCAAAGAGTGGGACCCATGTCCTGGTCAGGATGTCTCCCAGCCCTGCTCCCCACCAGCACCTACACCAGGCTGTTCAAGCATGACACCAGCACCATGTTCCATCATGAAGGGCCAATCCATCCCCACATTCACCCCACCACAGCCATTTCAGCAAGAGGCATTTATTTACAGGGATGTCCCTTGCTCCAGCCACTGCAGAGCCATGGTCCTGTCCCACACCTCCCTCTGCCCCGTGGATCCTGCTGGAAGCACAGAGGGGCAGCCAGCCCTCCAACAGAGCATGCTGGTGTCTCACCTGAGCATGCAGCATGCACACAGCACACACAGAGCAGTGGTGGGTGAGCAGCGGGCTGGGGCCAGGGAGGGGGATGGACACTGCACAGGGACCAAACTAGACCCAAACTGGGTCCCACCAGCTGGTAGGAGAGCAGCAGGACGGGCACCCTGGGCTCACATGTGCCCTGGACTGCCAGGGCCTGCTCCAAGGGAAGGTGGGAGAAAGAAGGGATGGAGGGCACACAGCATCTGTCCCAATTCCCACAGGCACCAGCAGACTGCTCTACGGTGTTCCCAAAAGCAAAAGCATTGCATTTCAGTGTAAACAAAGTAGGTATCCAGCTCTGCTGATGGTGGAAGCAGGGAAGCACTGACCTATGTGGGTACTGGCAGGGACAGAGCCACCTGAGACCACATCAGGCAGCCTTGGAGAGGCAGAGATGGGCAGTGCACTCCAGCGTCCTCAGTGACACTGGGACGGCTGCACCAAGGCCACCGTCCCAAAAGATCCAGTTGCAGGAAGTCAGGAGAGTGCCTGCCTTCCCTGGGCAAGAAGGGGACTGTTCCCATCCACGGGGAAGGTCCCATGTGAGCCTTTCCTGTTGTCTAATGGCAGTTCAAGCCCGTCCTTGTGGGTGCATATTTGTCCTTAACATCAAAGGAAGCAGCCAAGGTGGGCACAGCCTGGCTGGGGACCCAGGATGGCCTGTGATGGGGTTAGTGCCAGTGGGATGGATGGGATGGGGAGTGTATGAGCACTGTCCCATGAAATGGAGCAAGGGCCCTGGCTGGGCATAGTGGATTGGACAGCGTGGGACTTACCTCGTACACCTGGAAAAAAAGGGTTGAGGTCAGCATAGGGGAAGAGAAACAAAACAAAGCAAGACTTAATTGCACATCCAGCTCAGAGCTGCCTGGTGCAGGGAAGGGACTGCCCGGCTTAGGTGTCGGCCCTCCACACTGTCAGAGCCTGCGTGCGCAGGAGGGAGACATGGGGGAATACACAAGGAAGCATGCATGCAGGGCTAGGGCTGGGAAACTCCTGAAGGGGTTGGAGAAGTCCCAGCCAACAATTCAAGACACAAATCCATGGCAGTTACACTGTCCTCAGCACTGCTGTCCCCAGGGGACAGGGGGCACCAACACTCCAAAGCCAAGGCAGACTGAGAGCAGTTGGTTTGTGGGGCTGACCTTGAGCAGACCCTGCCAGTGGCTCCCCAAGCCCCAGTTCTCCTACCAGTGCCCCATCCAACCCACCCAGCTCTTCTTCTTCTTCTTCTTGGCGTCAGCAGCCTTGCTGCTGCCGATGCTGGAGTGGCTGGTGATGCTGTTGAGGCTGGAGATGCTGTCAGAGGAGTTCTGCCGCTTGATGCGCAGCTCTGGGGTCCACCAGAGAAGCAGGAGAGATTGGGAAAGGAAGAATCAGCTACCTGTAACTGTCTCAAAGCCAGAGCACCCTATGGTCCCCCCTCCCTACACCCAATCCCTCCTCCCACCCAACACCTTCTGAGCTCTTGGAGCCACCTTGTAACAATGACATGGGACTCAGACACCACAGGGGTGCTGCCAGAGAGATGTCCAGGGCACATATTATTACCCTGCTGCTGTCCCAGGCCATCTCCCTGACAGCCCCTTGCACTCACACTGGGGTTTTGGGGCTACAAACAGCACTTATGGGAACAAAGTCAGTATCAGCAGGCAAAAACTGGCTGTTGGCAAAGGGCCTGGCAAGGAGGTCTCCCAAGACTGACAACCAACCATTCCCCTCCGTGCCAGCACTGTGACCTCCCATGGTGACAGCTCTGGCTGTCCATTCCTGGTTTCAGATGCTTAAGGATCCCAGGTGGGGAAAAACTGCTGCCCAGGGCACCCTGCCTCCAGATGAACTTCCCCTATGAGAGGGTGTGCCCTGGGGCCCTGTGCCAGTCCTAGTAGGTGCATCCCAGCTCAGGAAGGACCACAGCATCATGCCTTACCTTTGGGGGTGACATCAGTGCCATTTAGAGCACCCTGGATCACAGCCTGGGCCTCTGAGTTCTTCTTCTTCAGGAAGTCAATGGTCTCTCGCAGGTCCAGCAGCTCCGTGTCCTGGGGCAGCAGAGTTGGGAGCCATGGAGTGCATCCCGATGGTGGAGAGCCCACCCAAGAGCACCCCTGGGGCAATCTCCCAAGTCCAGGACCCACCAGCCCCACTGAGCACTGCGATACACTCACCTTCTCCTCGGCGGTCTCAGCCAGGTGCCGCAGGCGGGATGTCATGCTCACCAGGCTCTGCTCAAAGGCCGCCACCAGGTTGGCCTGGGAGAAGTGGAGAAACAGGTGAGCCCCCACATCTGGGCAAAAACCCATGGACAGGTGAGCACCCACTGCCAGGTGTGGGATGCAAAAGGCTGAACGGGAAATCAGGGCTTCCATGGGCACATCCAGCACCAGCCCTATGCCCTGCAGGGATGGAGTGGAGTGCCCCACAGGGGCTCCCGTGGGGACTCACATTAGCAGACAGCTGGGATGTCAGCGTGGCCACCTTCTCCTGCGAGGACTCCAGCTCGCGGCGCAGCTTGCGGATTTGCTATAGGGAGAGAGCAGAGAGATGAGAGGGGCCAAGCACTTGCCCTCACTGGGGGCAAGGGCAGGCATGAGCAAAGGGTGTGGGCTCACCTCAGACTGCATCTTCTCCTCAGCCTGGCAGCAGGAGAGCAGAGAGGGACAGACAGACAGAGGCAGGCAGTCAGGAGGACAGCGAGGCACAGACAGGCTCAGCACCAGGCAGAGGCATGCACAGAGCCCCCCCCAGTCCCACCCGGTACCCCAGCCATGCACAAAGCAGCGCAGCACGGAGGCGGCTCTTACGGAGGAGTAGGTGGAGGACGCGCTGGAGGCCAGGGACAGCACCGATCCGTGAACTGCAACGGGAAAACCCGAGGTGTCAGGGTGCCCTGGAGAGCAGCACCCAGGGGCTACAGGTCAGGGCACAGCTGGTGACTGGGCTCTCAGGGGTGGAGGGCTCTGAGGTGGCCTGGGGGAGGTACAGGGTGGGATGGCAGCTGCCCAGCACTGCCCGTTTCTCAGTGCGTGCCCTCCACCTGCACCCTCCTCTCTGGGGAATCTGGGGGCTGTGCTGCCCTCCCTGTCTGCTTGGATCCCCTTGTCCCCAGTGTCACAGCACCCTGGGGCAACCCAAGGACACTGAGTACCCATGGGGATCAGGGCAGACCCAGGGCTGATGCCAGCAGAGTCCAAGAGAGCCCTCAGCGTTGCTGTCCCTGCTGGGATGCCAAGAACGGGACACATCCCATTGCCAAGAACAGCAACCCATCCAACAATGCCATGGCAGCACCAGTAGGAAGGGACAAGGGTGCAGGGAGCCCCACCAACCCTCTGCAGCCTCCTCCGCCTGGGCAGGAGCACAGCACACTCTCACCATCGTCCACAGGGTCCCGGAAAGAGCCCGAGCGGATCATGCCCTTGGGCTTGTCGGCCAGGGAGAGGGTGCTGCCCATCTGGGAGGTGCTGTACAGCTCGAAGGTGGAGTCGTGGGTAGGGATGCTGTTGGAGCGAGTGATCCGCGGGGTTGTGGTGGCAGTAGGGCTCACTGCAAGGAGAAAGTGGGAAGGAGGCAGGGTCAGAGTCACGCTGGGGACCTGCCATCAGGATGGGGAAGCAGGACTGGGAGCGATCCATGAGAGCTGTGATGCAGTGAGGAAGCAGGGATTGTGGTCCCAAAGCAGGGAGGGGCTGGGGAAAGCTAAAAGGCAGGTTGATGCTGGGAACACCTGGACACCAGCACCAAGGTAATTACAGGGCTGAAAAACAAATCCATTGCCCCAGGGATAAGTGGGTACCACCACGGCCCAACACCTGCAGGTGCAGGAGTGGAGCCTGCTGCCCCAACTTGTCTGCCTGGATGCCCCAAATCCTCCAGGAACATGCAGGTCCTGGTCAGATCAGGGCAAGGCTTACCCCTTGCCCTGCCAGGCACCCCCAGAGGAGCAGTTATGGCCTGAGGCCCAAAGGTGGATGAGATGCCCCGAAGCAGAGGTGATGGACATCCCTGGTCCCAGTCCAGCACCCAAAGCACCAGGTGCTGGTGTTGGTGGTGTCAAGGAGACAAGCAGCGCCCAGGGGAGCACGAGCACATCCCTCAGGGAGCACGGGGAGCAGGAGGGAGGGGGCCGGCAGCGGAGGGCACTGACCAATGCTGGTGAGCGGACCCTTCCCGACCAGCGCCATGGGGAGGGCGGGGGGTGAGGGCAGCTCCTGCTGCTCGTCCGACTCGGGGAGTCCACTGACTGCGTGGGAGTGGCGCCGCTCCTTGGCCTCCTCCTGGGAGTGGAGCTGGTACCTGGGGAGTCGCAGACAGGCATGGTAAGATCGACCAGCACCATCCAGCTCCCGCCCACTGCGCTGCAGCCCAGCTTCCCTGGCTCAGGGGCACTGCCCTGGAAAGCCTTCCCTTCCCACCCCAGCACCATCCAAAAGTCACTTGAGCTCTTTTACCTCAAGCCCTTCTTGGGCAGTGTGTTCCTGTCGCGGCTGGCACTGGAAGGGAAGGAAAGATCAGTGACATCCCTGCACAGACTAGTGAAGGAACCATGGGGATTGAGTTGTAGGAACAGGGAGCTTTTCCCTAGAAATGTAGCAGGAAGAGACTCTGAAGCAGGCAAAGGATATGGCAGAACAGCAGGGAGCAATGTGTGCCCATGAAGGTGCCGCAGCAGCCCACCAACCTCCTTCCAGCCATACCTGTCCAGATGTGTGAGCCGGGGGCTCCCACTCCAGCCCAGCTCTCCTGCCTCTTCTTCCTCTTCCTCCTCTGCGCTGGCAGGGGGTGCAGCAGCAGGGGTGGGGGTGGTGGTGCTGCCCCCTGAAAAGGCACTGGGCAGGCTCATGGGCATCTGCAGGGATTCCATACTGCGGTGAAGGCCGGAGAGCTTAGGGTACATCCTGCCCTCCTTGGGGACACTGTAGCCACCCATGAGCTCCAGGCCCTGGGAGAAGCTCGCTGAGTTGATGTTGAGGATGGGGGCAGGGCTGGGGCTGAAGCAGGGCGCAAGGTGCCCACCAGCCGGATGCAGGTCCTGGAGCTTGGCAGTGTGTGGGGTGTGCAGCTCACTGGAGGAAGGCAAGTCCAAGCTGTTGGAGTTGACCTTGTCCAAGTTGGCCAGCGAGGGAGGTTTCACGTAGGTCTTGGCAGCTGCTCTGGAGTGGGGAAATGGGTAAGGAAACAGGTGAGACTCAGGTACTGGTGCTGGGCACAGCTGTGCCAGGCACCTGCTGCCCTCGGAGGTGGAAGGACCATACCTGAGAGGTGTAGGGGGCAGCTCAGCCACCTTGGCTGCTGGCGGGAGGCTGGCCTGGGCTTTTGGGGTGCTCTCAGGTGAGCTGGCACTCTTCAGGGTGTTGCACTCAGAGTCAAGTGCCACTGCCTTAGCCTTGGCCTTCTCCTTCTCACGATCTGTCTGGTTCACAGGGGCTGGTGTGCCACGGCCAGTGCCAACCTTGGATGGCTCCTTGAGCCGTGACACCGAGATGCCGCCCTGCTTGGTGCTCAGCAGGCTGGGGTCAATGCTGCTGCTGACCGGCCGGGCTGCGCTGCGGCCCCCGGTCACACTCATGGAGCTGGACTTGGCCGGCCGGGGCAGGCTGCGGTACTGGATGTTGGAGCGAGCCCCTGGTGCCAGGAACCCAGGCTCAGGTGCGTTGGAGACATCGAGGCTTGTTTTCCTCCCACTGACTGGCTTAACAGGGATGCCAGAGCTCTTCTGGATCTTGCCGAGAGTGGCCGAGCCCCCAGCCTGCATGACAGTGGCCGTGCCAGTGGCAGGAGCTGGTTTCTTGTAGCCAAAGGAGCTGGAGGATGAGGGGCGGGCAAGCCCTGACGGCGGCTTCTTGGCGTCAGCGGTGCGGTCACGGCCGGCATCAGAGGAGGAGCGCTGCAGGCCCGTGTTCTTCACTGACAGCTTGCTCTTGTCGGTGACTTTGGTCTCTGGCTTGCCTGGTGGCAAGAACGGCCAGTTACGGTGGTTAGTGTCCCTGGAGGCTTTGGGGACATTTGCAAGTGAACAAGCCCAGACAGGATATGGGCACCAGAGATGCAGGGATGTGACAGAGAAGGGACATGCCAGACCCTTGGTGCACTCAACAGTTCCCCAGCCTGGTGTGTGGACATGGGACCATGGGGCAGGCACAGACCCCCAGCCTGCTTGCAGCCCACAACGCAGCCCTGCCTCCCTTTCCAGCTCACACCCAGCTCCCGGGTCTGAGCACAGCTATAGGCCATCCCATGGCCTACATGCTTGGGGAAGGCACACAAAGAGAGCACCCAACCTTCTCTCCATCAAAGGAGCTGGACCCTGCCCAAACCGGATTTTACCTGCCACTTTGAGGGTGCTCTGGGCCATGTGGGTGATGGGAGAGGTCACAGCCACTGGAGGAGTCTTGCCCTTCTTGAGGGAGCCCGGGGTGCCCAGGCTGACAGGCTTCTTCAGTTCACCACCCTTGGGCCCCTCCTCTCCACCCTCCGAGGGCTCCCGCCGCCACTTGGAGGAGCCATGCTCCATCTTGAGGCTGCTGCTGTCGTAGTCCAGCTTCTTGGGTGCCTTCTCGTCACCCTCACCGTACCAGCTCAGTCCGCTCTCTGCCAGTGAGCGCTTCTCCGAGTCCGTGCGCAGCTGGGGGCAGAGCAGAGTCAGGGGCGCTCCTGGCACCCACCCCAAACCCATCCCCAGAGAACATCAGCCAGCTGGGAGAAGGACGCAGCAGACACCCTGTGCCATCCTTGTTTCCTCACACTGGCACCCTCCTTGCCCTCTTTCCCACTGAGCAGGAAAGCTGGGATAGGTGCTGGAAAGGGTCCGGGTGCCACTGGCACCTACCGCTATGGCCGAGTTCCTGCGCGAGGCGGTGGGGGTGGAGGGCAGGGAGTTGAGCGAGGAGCTGGCATTGAACTCCTCTGAGCTGAGGTTGTCGGAGGCATCGCTGAGGCCACTGCTGATGGAGCTGCTCTCATCCCAGCTGTGAGGGAGAGACAGCATCAGACCCCTGCTCAGCCCAATGGGACCCACCACCTGCAGGATCTCCCTGTTCCAGGGGCTGCCAGGGCAAAAAACAGCTCCTGGTAGTGCCCATGGCAGGGACATGGCATGCAGGGCCCATGGCAGGGACATGGCATGCAGGGCCCATGGCTGGCTCCAGCCCAGCCTGGCATTGGCTTGTGTTCCTGTGGCGTACAAGCCTCAGTGACCCTGCTTCTCCCCATTAAAGCTCTGTTGAGCTTTGGTGGGGATGGAGGGACATCTGCAGCTCAGGGAAGCCAGCACCCATGCCACAGCATCACAGCTGGCAACAAGCCCCCAGCAACCTGCTCTGACCCTGGAGGCAGGTTAGGATTGTCAGAAAGGGAAGGACTGCTGGAATAAACAAATCAACCACCCTGTAGCATCCCTCCTTCCTGGGGTGGTCCCCACCCACTGCACCCTACTGCCCCTCTCCAGCCCCCAGCAGCCAGAGGCAGCAAGTCTGGGATCTGCTGCTGTGCCAAGGTGGCTGCTCCATGCCAGGGCTCAGCCAAGTGTGCAGAAGCCCATCTGCAGGGCCATCAGTCAGCACCACACTGGGGCTGCCTGGGTGCCCCAAGGGCACAGCTGGTTCCACAGCACTGGGCTGTGCCCATGACGATCTAGCACAGGCAGGCACGGAGCACCTTCCAGCAGGATGAGCACAGCACCTTTCAGGTCAGCAGCTGAGTAGGTCAGTGAAGCCTCGCAGCCTCCCAGGGGGAGACAACACTGGCACAGGCTGCCCAGAGAAGCTGCGGCTGCCCCGTCACTGAAATGTTCAAGGTCAGGTTGGATGGGGCTTGGAGCAACCTGACCTAGTGAAAGGTGCCACTGGCCATGGCAGGGAGTGGCTCAAGACGAATTTTAAGGTCCCTTTCAACCCATACCATGCCATGATTCTGTGACAAGCTGTGGTGTAGGAGGGCAGAGTAGAGCTGGGACCTGCAGCCAGCCCCAGGCCCTGCAAGAGATGCCTGTTTATCTGCATCAGGACCACAGAGGTGCAAGTGATGCCCAGCAAACAGCAGAGCCCCAACAGCAGTGGCAGAGCAAAAGCAACAGCCACCACCATCCCCGTCAGATGCCCAAAGCTCAAGAAGGAGCAACAAAGGCAGCTCCAGCACCATAAGACCTGCACTGCATGTCTTGCTCTTTCCATAGGGGAGGAGTTCATCAGAGACTGGCCAAAGCCAGGATGGACACAGTCCCCTGTGACCCCACAGCAGCTTCTGGGACAGAGCCAGCAGGTGCTGCTGCCCAGGAAGGGATTTCAACAGGATCAAGCACTCAGGATGTGCTGCTGAGCTCCTCAGCTAAAAGCCACGTCTGACCACCAGCTCTATGCCTAGGGTGAGTTCCCACTGGGATGGAAATCCTCACCCCAGCAAAGCCTGCAGCAAAGCCCCTCTCCCAGCCTGGCATCACCTGGCAGCAAGCAGTGCCAGGAGTGAGGCCAGGCTTTGTAGGACTGTGTCCTGTGGCAACACAGCGGGGGCCACATGTGGTGCTGGGTCTCAGTCTGGCTTTTGGGGCCAGGAAGGGAAACCCCAAACACTCTCCCAGCCATGCATGTGACACCCCCAGTGCCCTGGGCATCCAGGGAACCACTGAGAAAGAGGCAGAGGGTCAGAAGTTAAGCCAAGGCAGGAGGTGACTTCAAATCCTCCTCGACAACCCTGTGCCAAGAAAAGACAACATGGAAGGTCACATCCCAAAATCACTAAAACCATGGCAAGAGGCTGGAGAGCCAGCTGCACACTATGAGGGTGTCTCTAACTCTCTTATGGGGCACACAGCTAGTGCACTGACGGATCCCCCAAACTGGTACATGTATGCAGCACAGCAAGGAAAGTCGCAAGCCCAGCACCACTGGCCCCTCAGCATGTACAAACTCCCGGAGCACGGCTGAGCCCCGGCACCTCGACTGCCCCCGAGAACCCTCAAACAGGGGGCAGCCATGTCAGACTGTCACTCCGGGGCAAAACTGACCCTCTGCTTTGCGCTCCATCCCCTCCATCTTATCCAGAGCGATTCCCAGCTCCTGCAGACGGTCCCGCACCGAACCTACCCGCCAGCAGCCCCGCGGCAGCTCCCAGGAACGAGGATGCTCAAGGGCAGCGCGTCCGTCCTGCCGCGCTCCGCGGCGCCGGCGGGCGGACAGCCCCGCGGAGGGCGGGATGGTCCGGCACGTTTTCGGGGATGAGCCGAGCCCCAGCCCCGGCGCGGGGAGGCGGCTGCACCGGCAGGGAGCGGAGGATGGACTGGGACCGCGGCGCGGTGCGCGGGGATGCTCCGCCCCGCCCCGGCCGCACCCCGACTCGGAGCCCCGCGCTCGGCAGTCCCGGGGTCAGACCCGACGTCCGGAAGCACCAGAGCCTCGGGAGCCCCGCGGAGGACAGGCCCGGCCGTACTGCAGGTGCGGGGCGCGGGCCGGGGCGGAGGATGGGGGTGCCGGGGCGGAGGATGGGAAGGCCCGCGGGAGCCGCCCCGATGCCCCGATGCCGCGGTGCCGGGCGCGGCCGCGCTGCCCCGACCCCCCTTTGCCACCCCCCCGCAGCGCGGCCGAGACAAAGCACCGCCCGCGGAGCGGCCCCGGGGCGCGGGGCTTTGTCTGCCGGGGCCGAGCTCCGGCCGCGCCCCCGCCCGGTGCGGTGCCCGTTCCCTGCCCGTGCCGTACCTGCTGGCGAGGCGCGGGGCGCGGCGCGGCCTCCCCGCCCGCAGCATCGTGCTGCCCGCGGCGCGGCGGGCGGGGGGCGGCGGGACCCCCCCGCTGCCCCCGCCTTAAAGCGACAGCGGCACAGGACCCCCTCTGCCGTCCATCGGCCCCTCCCCGCCGGAACGGGACCGGGGTCCCGGCTCCAAGCCTCGCCCGTCTCAGCTTCGCGACCATGTCTCCAAGTTCTGCCCCGCAGCCCACGGCCCCACCCCTGTCCCTGGTGTCCCCCAGTGTCCCCCAAAATGCCCGCAGAGCCCCCAACCACGATTCACATCCCCAAACACAGCACCAGTGACCCCCCAAGTCCAGCCCACAATACCAGAGGCCATTCCTCAGCACTAGGCCTGGACCCAGTGCCCCCCAAATCGCGCTGTTCTCTGTCCCCAAAGAAAACACCTCCTCGATATGGGTCCCACTGTGGGGTGCTGGGACAGCTGCTCCCAGCAACCTCGGCACTCATCCCCAGAAAGGACGTCAATGCCTGCCCCGCTCTGCCTTTCATTGACCAAAACCCCAACTTTTGTCCCTTTTTTCTCTCTCTCTTGCATCACATAAAGAGCCATGCTACAGGGTAGGGTCCTCACTGGGATGGTAACACCAGGGACAATTTCGCCAGCCCGGCCACATAGGGCAGAGAGAGTTAACTGCAGCATTGGCAAGACAGACCAGACCCTGCAGGCTGGGAAATAAGTAATTCCTTCCTTGAAGCAACTGGCAACGCCTCTTGGCTCCTTCCCCACTGTCCCATCACTCACCACACAGGGCTTGTCCCAGCATGGCATGGCAGGACAGGGGTACCTGACCATCCCTGTCCCCACTGATCAGCTCATGCCCACACCCACCAAGCCCTGGCAGGGGCTCATGGCCAGGGGCTGCTGGTGCAGCCAGCCCTGCGGTGCGGTTACGGTCCCACGGCCACGTGCGCCAATGGGTGCGGCGGCACAGCCCGTCCAGCACTGCATCCCTCCGGTCCCTCCGGCCTGGCACGGCGCCCGATGCTGTCCCTTCCCTCTTCTCCTGGCTGCCTGCCTCAGCCCCGCCACGGCCGGCTCACGCAATGCTCAGAGCAGCTTCTGCTGGGCACAAATCTGGGCATCCCGGGTGGCAGGGGAGCCAGCCCGGCACAGCCCAGCACTGCAGCCCCTCAGAAAGGCAGTTTTGACCCTGCCAGAGCCACGGGCCTGGTGTGAGATGACAGCAGAGAATCACTGCTGACCAGTCACAGCGCACCCTTGGGCACCAGCACAGGCACTGAGCCCCATACAGAGGAGTACCCCCAGCACATTTCTCAGCAGAGGTTGCTGTTGGAGCTGGACGGTTTTGAACTCTCCTTGCTTCACCTGTCTCACACCAGCACAGACGCCTACCCATGTAACACCCAGACCCACTGGCGCCAGCCAGGGTTCCGGACACTCATGTCCCTGCCAAGCTGGTCCAGCTAGATCCCCACTGCCATCCTGAAGCCCACCCTGGATGGAAGCAAGTCCTGGTCTGCCCTGGCCCCTTCCTCCTGTGGCAGGGGAGGAAATGCAGAGTGCACTAAGGGGGTCCCACACCCCACATCAGCAGATCACTGGCATTGAGGGAGCTGTGTGGCACTGGTGCTCCCAACCCCAGCCTCATGCTGTGATTTGAGATAGGAGCAGTGAGGAAAGCACAGGCACAGCCGGGGCTCTTCACACCCTCCCCCTCTCCTCCATTTAATGGGGCAGAAAAAACAATTAGCTTCATAAATCCCGTTGAGGGGGTTGGGAGCTCCCCATGGATGTGGGCAGGGCAGGGCTCTGCATCTCTCTCACATCCACATCAGGAACCAGAGTGTAACAACACTCCCTGACTTCCCTGATCCCCACAGCCCTGTAAACCCCTCTGTACCCTCCAGGATGCCCCCAAGACCTGCAGGTACCCCCTAAGAGAACTCCAGCCCCTACAGAGGGTCAGGCTACCTTGACCCTAGGTGTCTCCTGCTTGGATTTTGGGTACTGTGATCTGGCACCTTTCTCCAAAGCAGCATTCAGAAGAACAGGGGTCTGCAGAGATCTGGCAGATGGGGAAACTGAGGTAGGGAAGGGGGATCTGACTTGCCTGAGCTCCCCCAGCAGAAGAGGATCAACATCACATCCCGCAATTGATTCAGGATCCCATTCTCCAGGCAGTAACAGTGGGGTTGATTTCCCTGCAGCAGCGAGGCCGAGGCCATGGGGGGGTCAGCCAGCACTCACTGCCTGCTGCAGTGACATCAGCCATGGACCCCAACCACACTCCTGGCTGAGAGCTCACGTCTGGTCACCCCTGTGCTTCCCCCCAAGTGGTGGAAACCCTGGAGGAAATGTGTCCTGGTGCGGGGATCTCCGCTGGCAGTTTCGGTGACATATGGAGCCTCACCCAGGCCACGGCGGCACCCGGGGCTGCAGAGGCCACGTGTGATTCTCAGAGAGTCCCAGGGCAGTGCCGGGGTGGGGAGCGGCATGACTCAGCTTGGTTGTGAAATTCCTATTTTTCCTGTTGTCTGGATGAGCTGGTGACCTCGGACACCTCAGTCCATAGTGGCCAGGCTCCTCCACAGGCACATGGTAAAGCCAGGTCTTGAGGTCCCCAGATGGCATGCAGAGAGGGTTTGGGTCAGATTCTCCCCAGCAGCTTTCCCCAGGGCACATGGGTGTGTGAGGTCCAACCCTGCGCTCGGCTCTGCCCTGTGTCCACATCCAGCCTCATCAACAAGCCTCAGGGGCCAGCAGCTTCCTGCATCTTGGCCATGCACTGACTCCCAGGTGCCCTGTACCCCCAAGCCTCACAACCCCAGTATTCCCTTCCCAAAACATGCCTCATGCAGCCACTGTCACATCTCCAGGGGCCAGGGATCAGCACTGGGTGCCTCAACCCAAACCCCAAAGGACGGAATTGCTAGAAAGCAGTACACAGGAAGGCGCTTCAGTGGTGCTGATGCCCAGTGAGGTCCTGGGGCCCCTTTCTGGGAGCGTCCCCTGTACCCAGCTGGCGGGAGGAGCTCGCCAAGCCCAGCACGCGGCGCAGCCCAGCAAATATTTATACAACAATGCTCCCTGGCCAGCCAGGGTCCCACACACACGCCAGGCCACGTGCAGGGCCACAGCCATGCCCCACGGGATGTCCCTGATGAGGAATGACTTCATGGGCTCACTGGGACAGGACATGGGGTCATCCTGGACTAGCCAAAGTGGAGCAAGGGGCGTTCGAGGGAAGGGAGCAGGCTCCAGCGCCAGTCCTGCTTGGAGCAGGAGGAGGGCGGCCGCTCCCCTGCTGCTCCTGCGGAGCAGAGCCAAACATCTGCTCCCGCCTACGGGCTGCGCCGAGCCCGAGGAGCTGCGAGGAAGCCGGAGCCAGGCCAGCCAGAGCGCAGCGGGTGTCAGCTCCAGAGCATCCCTCCTGGGAGGATGCTGCTGGCAGCCCCCAGCTCTGCTGGAGGGGACCACAGGCTCTGCAGTTCTTGGCTGCCAGCAGCACCATCACAGTGACCTGGGACGGTGCCTGGGGTGTGCCGTGGGCTAGCAGCATGCCCTGCGCTCCCAGTTCCAAAAGCTGCTGCCTCAGCTCCATTTCATGCCCACAAGCAGAGTCAGGGAAGTACCCAGCTCATGAGGGTGCAGATGCTGCCACTGCTGAGGTGGAATGCAGTGCTGCCTCCCCTTCTACCTCCAACAAATGAGATGCAAAAGGACATCCTGAAATCACAGCAGTCCCAGGGTCACACAAACATCCCCCCAGTGCTCTGGAAGCCCCAAGGGACATGCAGAGCCCCGGGGACTGGCTCCAGAGCTATGTCCCCACACTACAGCACTGCAGCACACACAGACCATCATCACTACTCCTGCAGCCACCGCAGCAGAAGGTGCTGACTCAGCAGCCAGCCCCACTAGCTCCCTCTGCACCCCATGAGCTCCTGACTGCAGCAAAGCCTTGCAGCATCCCACTCACTCCCACCATGACCCAGCTGGCACTAGGGAACACCCAGGGATAGTGCTGAGCCACTACTCAGGACACACCACATCAGGTCAGGTTCTGGGCACACCCGGCACGGGCAGGCACGCCAACACGTGGCCACACTGTGGTGGCACTGCTCAGACGTGCAGGACACGGCCAAAACAAAACCAGGCCAAACTCGGCTTGCACATCCTGCTCCATGCTCCTCACCACTGCCTGGTTCACATGCAGGTCTGCACACAAAGGCACCCACACCGTGGCTATGCAGACAGAGACGTCCCTGGGGAAGCTCCCAGTGGAGTGACCTTGGTGGGGTGACCTCCAGTGTTCAGGAAACAACCCCAGTCTGGATGAGTGGGAAAGCATCACAGGTGGCACCACACCCTTCCTGGAACTGGCCTCAGGGCAGGGAACAGCAAGTGGCTACTGAATAGTGGTGGGTGGGAACCAAAGATGATCAAGGAAGGGAGTAAATATGTTTTAGTGCTGGAGGAACAGCCCAAGACTGGGTGCTATCTCTGCACATGCCCTGCCCAGGCCGCAAGGACAGGTAGGACAGGGCAGGAGAGCAGCAGCATCCCTTCCATTCCTTCAGTCATCCCAGACATCCTGGTGGGTGGTCCCTGTGCCTGGTCCCTGCCCTGACGCAGTGCACAAGGAGGATATAGTGACTTTGGGAACAAAAGGTATGTGCTGCCAAACAGGGGCCCAAAGCAAGAGCTTTCCAGACCCTGAAACCAGCAGCAGGTAGAGAGAAGTGGCATGCCGATGGATGCAGGCACAGCTGGGCGAGGAGTCAGGATGCTGGTACATTTGGCTAACACGGGAATGCTGCTGGGGTCTCGGGTGTCCCCAGCCAATCCCTGCTCAGACCTGACCATCTCACTCCCTCTGTGAGCTGGGCCTCAAGTCCCCCACAGCCTCCTTGGCTGGGCTCACCCCAGCCTCCACCCAGCTGAACCCACCTCAATACCTTGCGGGCAGTCCCCTTGCCCCAGTCGTGTCACCTACCTCAGCGCTCGCTCCTTCCAGTCTGCTTCCCCGCCGAGCCACGGGGATGCCGGGGCGCATCCCACAGCCCCACACGTCTCCAGCAGGGACAGGGACGTGTCACCGCGTCCTCTGAGCCGTCTCTGACCTACTGCCCTACAAGCTGGGGCGTGCGCCGGCGCGGTGCAGGGGACGCTGCCCCGCGGCCCGGGCTGGGGGCTGCTGGCCCCATCTGCAGCACGCCGCTCCTGCCCGGTGCATTAGCAGCACCGGGAGATGGGGCCTGGGGCGGTGGTGGCTTTCTAGGTCAGAGCCAGCGAGGAGGCTGGGTGAGGGGCTGTGCTGGGTGAGGGGCTGTGCTGGATAAGAGACTGTGCTGGATGATGGAAGGCTGGATGAGGGGCTGCACTGGGTGAAGGGATGTGCTGGCTGAGTGGGATCTGGATGAGGGGCTGTGCTGGATGAGTGCTCCCAGCCAGCTCCTTATCTCATCTGGCTCTCAGTAGTAGGGAATGCTCCTGCTCTGCTTCCTGGGTTCTGCACCCAGAGTGTGCAGGCTCCTGGACAGGGCACCTCAGTGTACCCCAGCACCCAGCCAAAGGCATGCTCTGGGACAGAGACCCTGCCATGCTGCCCACTCTGGGAGACCCCCCCGAAGTCCTGCTGTGGGGCCATGGGGGATGAAGCTGTGAAGTTGTGTAGGTCATTACATGGCTCTGTGCCCACAATGACCCTGGTGAAATGGCTGATCCCCAGGAGATGCCCCTGCCGATAAGAGGGTCCTGTGCTGCCCTGGCTCACTCCTGCACCCTTCCTTGGGGAGGGTACCCAGTGCAGAACCCAGTCTGTCTCTGGCATGGCAGAAAACTCCAGGCACATCCAGGAATCCCCATGCTGGGGACTCTGCACAGGAACAGGGACTGTGGCACCTGGCCATGGCCCAGCTCACTGCAGCACTGACAGCCACACCAGGGGGTTGTGGTGCTGCCAGGCCCTCGCAGCGGCTCAGCCATGTAGGGATCCATCCCCAAAGCTTGTACCTTCCTGAAGGAGAAGTAAATTCTGCCCATAGCAGTGCAGGGCTGAGCTGTCCTGGGTCTCTGACCCTGCCCACACTCCCCCTTGCTCAGTGATTGATGAATACAAAGTGTTGCTCCAGTCACCCCTCCCAGCACTGCCTCTGAAGCCAAGGGCACCCCAAGGTTATCTGCCTGCATGATTAGCACCAAGATGAGACACGGAGGGAGATGGGGAACAGTGTACCCTTCGTCCCCACAACCAGCCCTGCTGCAGCCTCAGCCATGCAGGGCAGCACAAATCCACCCCACTGCCAATCACACCTTGCAATCCAGTGGCAGAATGTGGTGTCATGGGACCTATGGCTGCCAAGCAATAGGTTAAGATCTAAGGAGGGTCCGTGTTGAACCAGCACAAGGCTCCCTCATTCACAAGCACAGGGCAGCCCCCAAGGTCACATGCCCATGGGGAGGATGAGTCTGACATCCACAGTGTCACAGACACTCTCAGCCCACAGCTGGAGCACGCAGGGGCAGAAGCCAGCAGATAGCCAATGCTGTGTCACCTGCAACTGCAATAAGTGCCTACAGGCCATATCTAGGGAGCACTGGCCCCAGGAGGGGCGTGAAGACACAGGCTGTGCTCTATCCTGCACCAAACTGATGTGACTACAGCCACCCTGGGAGGGCCAAAGCAGCACTGTCAGGAGGCCAAATACCTCATCAGGCTCTGGGACAGCTCAAATGCCCAAGTTATTTATTTTCTGCTGTGCCGAAACAGGAAACCTCCAACATGTTCAAACCCTGGACTCTTGCCAGACTCAGGGGCACCTCAACAGTGCAGCAGGAGCTGGACACATCTGGCAAGAAAACATGAGCCCTGGGAGTGCTGGGTTGTGCCCATCTGGCAGGAGATGTCCCTAGCCCCATGGGTGGAGGGATGGAGGCTGATGGGGGTCCCAGAAGGAGGGACTCTGCTCAGCAGCACACCCTACTCCATGTGGAGTCATCCATCAGCAACGACACCTTGGTGCCCAGTTCTCACTGGGGTGCTGAGATCTGACCCAGCCTGTCCCACCATGGACCACCAGGAGTCTCACAGGACGTCCCCACAGTGCCTGGATCACAGGAAGCCACTCAGACTGTCTGGTGTAAACTGAAGAGCACTTCTGAAAGCAGCAGCATTCACCCCAGCAGGACTGTGGCTCAGGGCTTCTGCAGCTACAGGCCATGCACTTTTCTCAGCTCCCTGCTCCAGGAACACCCAGATCCAGATGGACACTTCCCATATGCTGAAAGAGCAGCTCATTCTGGCTCAGAAGCCCATTAGCCCGAAGAAGACCCAGCTGGCCCAGCACCACCAGCACTGCTAGCAGGGAAGCATCTCCTGGGATGTGGGGACATGATCCAGTCCTAACCAGACTGGCTGTAATCTATGTTCCACTCCATCCACCCCCACTGTGCCAGCTGTTCCCTCACTGCCAGCCGAACAGGAGCGGCTGAAACCTCCTGGAGAGCCCCAGTCTGGGCACGACGCCCCGCACGGGCACGTACCCCGTGGTGATGTCATCATCCTCCGTCAGCGTCTTCCCCATCAGATCGCTGTCACTCATGTACCCCGACTTCAGCTCCACATCGTCGCTGTCCAGCGCCTCGACCAGCTCCAGGCGGGAGATGTGGCTCAGCTTGCTGGGGCTGCGCATGGGCATGGTGTGCGAGTAGTGCGCTCGCTCCCCGTGCATGTACCAGCTCGGGGTGCCCTCGGAGCGGCACGTGCCCCCAACCGATGGCGCGTCCCCGGCCTGCAGGCGTGGGCTGGACTGCCCGTAGCGCCAGGACAAAGGGGAGGAGCGGTTGGAGAGGCTGGAGACGCTCCGTGGGTTGGCTTCATCACTGTCATAGCAGGTCATCTCGAGGGAGCTGTGGGGACAGGCAGTCAGGGAGTTAGGGCAGGGCACAGGGGGCAGTGGAGATATGTGCCCTGCCCTACCCCCCCCAGAACTGGGTCTGCAAGTGCTCAGATACCAAAACTGCCCATTTTGAGGCAGCCAGGCAAGGCTAGGGGCTCCCAGGACTGTGGTTGCAGGGATGCTGTCTGTCACTTCCATCTCAGGTGTCAAGGGACAGTCCCCTCCTTCCCTGCCTGGTGCCAGCCCAGTGTCCCACAGTCCAGAACCCGATGGGACATGCACTTTGCGGTGTTTAGTGATGCCCATGTCTCCCCAGGGACGGTGGAATAGGACATGGGGTGTGATGCAGGCTCTGTGCTCAAATCAATCTATAAAAGCAACACTCTATCACAGCCCTGTCCACCCACCTCGGAGCAGAGCCAGGGATGCCACCAGGCTGGTGGCAAACACACCTGGGAAAGAGATCAGCACCATTCTGGAGACTGGCTCCAGCCCCAAAATCCAGCCGTGCTGAACTCATCTAATAGGGCACCTTTAGTGGAAAGCCTGAACATGCTGACCTGTGTCTGGGCTGCTTCTGCTGAGATACTTCTCCCCCAGCACTTCAACATCTGCACCTCAAGATCACACCAGACCCAGGACAGGACAAGCTGGGGTGGTGGCACCGATCTCAGGGAATGTGACAGGGGGCTATGCCAGGGAGTGGAGGCTGTGAGTGAAAGGATGTGAGGGACAGACCTGGAACCAGTCCCTGCAGCAGCACCTCACACTGAACCCCTGTAGACTGAACCCTCAACATCTGGGCAGGAAAGATGACCCCAAGAGAGGGCTGCCCAGCCCCAGAGGCTGCTCACAAGCACAGTGCTCTGCAGCCAGCCCAGAGCCCACAAGCACTTCAGAAATGGGGAGTTCCATCACTCCCTGTGCCTCTCGGGGTGTATTTTGGGCAAACAGTGATTCTAAAACTAAATTTAGCTACGAGAAACTATTATTTCTTGGAGCAGCTCCTTGGGAACCCACAGTCCTCAAATTGGATCCAAACACTACTATCAGTAAATTATTCCCTAGCTTGGATTAAACGTTCCTGCAGGAGCACCCAAAGCCAAACCCAGGCTGCAGCACTGAATCTAAAACAGGGAACTACATAAAAAAAAACGAGGAAGTTTGTTAAAGCGGAACTAAAAGGGGCAGCTAAAAGGGTTTTGTTTTTGTCGGCAGCACAAAGGCTGTTTGAGGATGTGCTCCTGGCAGCTCAGAGCAGATGCCAACCATGTCTCTGAGGAGGAGGAACAGAAGCTTCACCTCGACTCCTGGGTTCAGTTCTGAGCCCCTCAGGACAAGAAAGACATTGAGGGGCTGAAGCGTGTCCAGAGAAGGGCAACAGGGCTGGGAAGGTGCCTGGAGCACCAGGAGCAGCTGAGAGAGCTGGGGGACTCAGCCTGGAAAAAAGGAGGCTCAGGAGTTCTGGCTCTCCACAACTCTCTGATGGGAGGGGGGAGCTGGGGAGGAGTTGGGCTTTGCTCCCAGGGAACAAGGGACAGGAAAAGAGGAAACAGCCTCAAGTTGTGCCGGGGGAGGTTTAGGTTGGATATTGGAGAAAATTTCTTTCCTGAAAGGGTGGTCAGGCACTGGCACAGGCTGCCCAGGGCAGTGGTGGAGTCACCATCCTTGGAAGTGTTTAAAAAACATGTGGATGTGGCTCTTGGGAACGTGGTGTAGTGGTGAACACGACAGTGCTGGGGAAGTGGTTAGACTTGAGGATTTTAGAGACTTCCTCCAAGTGTCCTCCAAGTGGCCAGTGAGTCTCCTCAGTGACTCTGATTTCATGATTCTCTAAGCCCCAGGGACGTTCATGCAGCCCAGCTGCCAGGAGTGCGGTGACATCTGTCAGGAATAACATTGTGCCCTAAGAAGGCAACAGCAAAGACTGAGCCCTCAGCCACTGGATGGAAGAACTCAGTGAGGGTAACAAGAGAAATCTGAGGAATAGTTTGTGGAATGAATAAAGAGAGGGCCCAAAGCAGCTACAGGACACCAGCAATGCAGGCACATCCAGAGGACTTGCAGATGACATCTGTATTGGACAGACTTGTAGGAAGTGTTCCCAAGAGCAGAATGAGTGGGTACGTGTGTAATTACAACGTACCAGGGAAGAGCTGACACAGCTTTGGGAAAGGAAAATCTGGCTCACAGCCGCAGAGGAGCTCCTGGAGGGATGCAGAGAGCTGCCGAGGCTGCTGTGGGCTACTGGAATAAAAAAAGCTTCCAAATAAATTCAGCTGTCATGGGATAAGAGGGAAGATCTTCACATGTTTAAGTCCCTCTGAAAGGGACAGGGGTAGGGATCCCTGGGCTATCCATAACCATTTTTCTCCATGGCAGGAAAGCAGCTGAGGCATCCACCATGTGATGTACTCACAGCTCATCAAAGAAAGGAAGTGATAGTGAAGAGTCAAATCCCACCAGCAATGCTAATTTAATCACCCTTAATGTGCTTGCCCTATTTTCCTAAGACCTGAGCTGAGAAGGATTTCTGAAGGAGCTGAGTGCTGGGGTGGGGAGGGGGGTGGAGTTTGACACTTTTCGTTTGATGAAAGTGAAATGAACACAACTAAGCCCTGCCATGAGCAGTGCTGGGCTCTGACCCAGCTCCTGCACTGAGCAAAGGGATGGCAGAGCTGTGATGGATCATTTCAGGAAATGGCCAGCTCAGAAAATACTGCTGTGGCCCCATGCAAATCCCACTGCCACAGCTCTCTGCTGCTCCTGGCTCGGAAAACATCCAGGAAGCACAGCAAGGGCATTTGAGGTCTAGACATTTCAGGGGATGAAGAGGGAGATCAAAGGGCTGCTTCATCCTGGACAAGGCTGGTTGAGGGCTGACACGGGAAGGTCTGTAATGGTGAATGGTGGGTGAAAGGTGGGAGGAAGCTGCTGCTGCTTTTTGTCCCTTCCAAGACAAAAAGCATGACCGAGGGAGACCACGAGGTGGCAACACACTCCAGGAGAAGGATGTTCCCGCATCCCTGCTTTCCCAACCAGCTGACACCCACACAACCTTGCAAATCCAGAGTGAAGCAGAAACCATGCAAGATCTCATGTGAGTGACCCAGGGGGACACAGGCAGTCCCAGACGTGTGTCAGAGCCCCCTAAGTACTCTGGTTGTCCACGCAGTGCTCACCCTGTCCCCATCCCCACCACTCCCTCGCTCCAGTCTGGGCAGGACAGCCCAGGGTACCCCCACCCTCTGCTCCTGGGCTCTGGCTGAGAGTTCCTCCATCATCACCCTACACAGAGCAGAAAAACTAAGTCTCACATAGGGATGGAACCTCTGGTGCAAACTGGACTAGGTACAGGTTATATATTCACCTCTGGTGGTCCATTCAGGGTCACCTGACCACTGGGAACAGACCTCGTCCCCCCTCTCTGCTCTGTCAGCTCCCCTCACTGCCACCACACCCCGACCTTTACTGTCCCAGAGCACTTTCGGGGACAGGACTCTGCTGCAGCACTACACGACACCCCATGGATCTGAGGGCTTCTCTCCAAGCCTCCATGCACAGGGTCCCCAGGTCACAAAGCACCACTGATTCCCTTCCACCCACATGGCCCTCACCAGGAGCAGAGCTGCTTCCCATCTGCCCCAGGAAGGAGACTGACTGTGGGGAAGGGGCGGGGGGGCTTCAGTTCTGGGGCCTCACCTGTGAGACACCTGAGAGCCCTTGAGGCTGGACATGGTCTCCTCCAGGTTCTGACGTAGGTCCAGCACATTCTGCACTGTCCTCTTCCTCTGGGACTCGGGGTCTGTGGAGAGACAAGGTGATGGCTTTAAAGGTGATGGATGGATGGATGGATGGATGGATGGATGGATGGATGGATGGAGCACTCCCCTGCCCATGGCCATGACCAACAGCCCTGGCTCTGCCCATCAGGAAGGGACAAGGCAAGTCTGTCACCAGACTGGAGCTGCAACACTCTGAAATGCCACTCCCAAGCACACAGCTGGGATGGTGATGTCTAGTCCAGAAAGGATGAGCTGGCAGAGACCAAGTGGGGCCACAGGACCCACACAGGTGACAGGAGCAGCAGTCCTGTAAGAATGTCCCCAAACCTGCCCCTGCATCCCCCAGGCCCCAGAGGTGCTCCAGCTTGGGAACATGGGTGCTGGAGGAGCATCACTTGGTGTGCAGCCAGTGGGACCGAGGGGATGTCGAGGGGCAGAGGACACTGAGACCCACTCATGAAGGAGTGGCTGCTTCTGTGCAGGGCTGGAGCAGCTGGTGGGACTGAGCCCCCACAGGCTGAGTATCCCTACCCTGGACTTCTCCATGTATACACACCCACATCATGGGTATGTACACACACACAGAGCCATGCACCCCCCAAAATGCACACGAGCACATGCATCTACCCACATCACAACCACTTGTGCACATGTGTAGATATATACAGGCAGGTCCACAAACACTTACACACACCTGCACACACAAACGTGTGCACACTGTCCAGAGACACCTGCGTAGATGTATAAGAACACAGACACCTGCACAGAGGAGGGGGTCACTCCTGGCACAGCCCCAGCAGTGCTGTGGGCTCGGTGCCATGGCTCCAGCTCTGAGTCCCTGTCCCATTCACATGCACCCCAGGCACTAACAGCCGTGCCACTGCGGCTTTGATCCCTGATTTCAGCCTTTCAGCTGCAGCCTGCCACGGATCTGCAGTGACAGCAGGCGTCAGGGACATGGGATGTGGCTCCTCCTAACGTAACGTGGCAACCAGCGCTTCAGGATTTGCAACGGTACCGGCACCATGTGAACTGCAGGGACAGGGGGATGGGGGACACTGACAGCACACACCCCCGCTGCAGGGACATGAGGATGGGGGACACCGCCAGCACCCACCCCAGCAGCTCCCCACAAAGGCACAGCCACATGCCAGTGCTCAAGCAGGGCTCCTTGCATGTTCCTTGTCCCCATCACACTCTGGCCACACCTCAGGCAGCACCCATGGGTGCTGCCCCGTCCCCAAGCTCCCTTTGCCCACCTGCCTGGGCAGGAGCACCTCAGACCAGTGAAGCGGCCCTGATTTACACATGAGCCTGGAAGGGGGTGACAAGCAGGAACAGCCCGATGAGACGGGTTCAATGAAGCAGGTTAAAGTCAGTTGTAGATGAGGCAAAAGGGCCGGTGAGCCCACAGGGCACCCAACGTGGCCAGCCACATCAGAGCATAAGGACACCCATCCCTGCATGTGTCCAATCACCCCAGTCCAGCTCCCAGAACCTGGCTCAACAGGACACAAGTCATTATTAACTCATTATTAAAATCTCCATTGTAGAGATTAGAGGAGTTAATCAAAGGCACAGAAGCTCCAAGTGCATGTTCCAATGGCACTGACCCACATCCCCAGCTTCACCATTGCACCAGTGGAGGAGTTAATCAAAGGCACAGAAGCTCCAAATGGTCCCCAAAGCCACAGGATGGGGATGCACAGGCAGTACAGGAGAGGGATGCAGCTGAGGCGGTTGCACACATGGAATGAGGGTGCAGGAGAGGTTCAAGAGGCCCTCAGTGCTGAAGGGTGACCCACCTTGCTCTGCAGCCAGGACAAGGGGACACCATGCCTGTCTGGTGGGGCAAGAAAGGATCATGTTTGCACCTCAAAGCTGCAAGGTCCTGCCCTCAAGTTGCCTGCAAAGATGGATTTTCAGGCTTGAAACTGCAGGGCAGGAACCTGTGGCCAGGTCCCAGGCTGTCACACTGCAGTGTGTAGGGCAATGACAGATTTGGGCCCCTTGAACCTCAGGGAACAGCAATACAAAACCTACCAATGTCCCCAGGTGGGTCTCCATGCAGGAAAGGACCTGGCACCTTCAGCTCCTTCACCCTGGCCCCATTCAGTGGGTGCTGTCATCCACACCCAGCTCCTGCAGCCAGAGAAGGTGGCACGCACACCCCAGCAGTGCCAAATCCCTGCATGCTGGGTCAGGACACAGTGGGACGGGATGAAGAGTCACTGTTGTCCCCTGGCGCCAGCAGTGGCTCCCACCCTGCCAGCTCGGCAGCGTGCTCCTCCTGGGCATGGCTCCCTCCCAAAACCCTGTCTGCCTCCCCCATGGCCACCCGCAGCCGTTCCCCTGGGCACGGAGCCAGCAGGGCTGCTCCAGCCATCCCAGTCCAAGGAGCAGTGGGGCGAGCCTGCGCTGTGTCCCCAGCTGCCCCGACTGAGGGGCCGGCACAGGGGCACCACCTCCCCTGCACTGCTCTGCTTCTGGGGCACCAATGGCAATAAGCAGCATCCCAGGGCTCAGGGACAGGAATTCAAGGGCAATGGCACCAACCCACACCCCCAGCCTCATCCATTGCCCCATTCATCATCCATGCCTGGATGAGATCACTCCAGTTTTTGGGTGACAGTCCAGGTCACTCTAGACTCCAGGGAAAGCAGCAGCTCTCACCCTGGAAAGGGCCAAATTTGGGCTCACCCACCTCTGGCACACACCCTGCTGCCAGCACTGAAGTGCCACCATCTGCCCCCACAGTGCTGTCCTGGTGGTGACACAGGGACTCCCGCAGCCTGTTCCCCAGGGGCAGCAAGGGGCCAGGGGCTGGCTCGGAGCTCACCGAGTCACCGCATGCCAGAGCTGAGTCGAAACCGGAGCCACTGGGAGAGGCCGAAGTGTGGGAACAGCAGGAGAGTGCTGGATTCCTCCCCACATCGATTTAGTAAGCTTGTGCAGCCAGATGTTTCCAGCTGCTGGAGCACAGAGCAGCAGAGAAGGCTCAGCCCATGCCATGGCGGGGTCAGTCAGACCCCAGCAGCTATGGCTGGGATGTGTTCCGCAGCAGTCCCCACTCCACTGGAGCTGCAGGCTCAGAGACTGATGTCTCCCTGCCCCAGCCCCAGGCTGGCCTACAGCCCCCCAGCAGATCCCACTGCTCTCACAGGCTCTGACCATCCTGCTATTACAGAGGGAAGGGAGTGCTGCCTCTGGCCTTTTGCCCCCCATTCTGACCATGCACAGGGCAGCCATGAGATGCAGCCACTGTCTCCAGGCCCTGCACTGGGAGGTCACCAGAGCCCATTGCCCAAATCACTTGCCCCTGTGCCAGGCTGGCTCTCACTTGCCTATACCCTCTGCTGTGCTTGAGCAACTCTCACTCAGCTGAGAGTTCTCACTCAACACTCATTTCTCAACTGAGCCCTTTCAGTGCCCTCTTCAACATCAGCAAATATGATATAGCTCCACTTGGCACTCGAGGAAACTGAGGCAGGAAGCCTCAGCCCACTCGCAACCACCCCCTCACTTGCAGCACTCCCTGGCATGGCTTCCAGCGCTGACCACCACATTACACACACTCAGCAACCTGGCACTGTGGGGGCCTGGCCCCAACCCACACAGTGCCCATCACCCCCATCTCCTGCCTGGCCAAGCTGGGGCAGCAGCAGGTACCATCACCACAAGAAGGAGCATCTGCAAAGTGGGATACAGAGGCAGCCAAGGAGGAGGAAGAGGAGGAGGAAGGAGGAGAGAGCTGTGCTGGAATGGCTGGCTAAGGGCACAGCACTGTTTGCTGTGAGTCTGACTGTGACGGGCAGCACAGAACCATGGCTGGACAAGGCCGGGGAGCTCCAGGCTGTGCTCATGTCCAGCTCTCCCTGCCACCTCCCAGAGCAAGCAGCGGTGGCTCCTTTGTCCGCGTGTCGAGGTGCAGCCCCAGACCCACAGCCGGGTGCTGCCGACGTGGCCAAGTACGTCAAGGAATGAGGAAATAATCAACTCCAAATGGCTCTGACAGCTCATTTCAAAGAAGCATGTGGCCACCAGCTCCCGCTGGAGAGAGGCAGAGCTGCACCCGAGGGACACGTGTGCCCCATGTGCCTTAGCATAGAAACTCGTGTGTGTGTGTGCGTGTGCTTGTGTGTGTGTGTGTGTTTGCATCATTCATGTGGAGGCCACATGGCAGCAAAAGCCTGCAGAAAGATGCATGTCTGCAGGAGCGTCACCTATGGCTGTAACCTTGCACATGTGTCCACGTGTCCATATGGGCAGTGGGACAGCAGGACATGATATCAACACTGGCACAAGGGTGCCACACTTGCATGGGTGCACCGTCTGCACTCAGCATGAGCATGGCACTCACACCTGTGTTTTCTTGGCCCCCATGGCCCAACTGGTCTCATTTCAGAGGATCCAACTGGGAAAGGACTCCTGTTGGCCCAGTAAAGATTTCAACAGCAAGCAGGAATTCATCGGGAAAGACTGCGTGGTGCTCCTGAGTCATTCTGGTGGGCCCCTATTACACAGTAGCTGTCACGAATTTCCCCAGGCTGGAAAACATTTCTAACTGCTTGCTCAATTTCTTCCAGCGCATTGAAAAATCCACTAATAAACTCTGCAATAAAACCCATTCTCATGGGGCTGTGAGCCTCCTCTGGCCCCGCTGCACTCCCTGGCTCCACGAACCCTTGAGCAGACTCACACTGTTCCCTCCATCTGCACCAGTCCCTGCTCCCAGTCCTGTTTGTGAATGAATCAGCACAGGCAGTGTTTTGTTGGTATTTTTCTTGAAAACCTTCCACTCTGGCACTAGGAGACCACCTGAGGGGAAACCCAACAGCCTGAGCTCAGTGTGAACCTCACTGAGCACCATGGGTTCCTCACTCACACCCCGCAGCCTGCAACTCCATCACCAGCATCTGGGTGTGCCACCAGCAGAGTCTTCCTGAATGGAGTAAATGGCTTTATCTTGCACTATTACATCCAGTTCTGATTCCCACTCCTGGATGGCTGGGCAGGGTGATGGTCACAACCTGCAATCCTTCTCTTTGGGGCTTAACTGTCTTTTTTCCCCCAACAGCTCCCAAACAGGCAGGATGAGCAGTGGAGATGGCTAACAGGGCTCTGTGGGGTGACTGCCAAGTCTGCAGTGTCAGCCTTGTTTTCCATCTCAAGCCCCATCCCTTCAATTCCGACATGCTCCCACCAAGAATGTACCAGTAGCCCCAAATCACCCCTATTTCTCTGGAGATGTCCCAGGGCACCCAAGCTGGGCAGAACATGTCTTCCACACTTGCTCAGTGCCCTGGAAAAGCACCACACTCTTTCCTGCAAACCTGTTGTCCCACCCAGAAGGTAGCAGGTACATTAGCACTCCTGGTTTTATTACTTTCATTGGTGTGAGCAGAGAGCTGCCTGCCAGCTCTGCATCCTCTGCCTCAGCGTCAGGAGAGGGGCAGGGACAGGGCCACCCAGCACCCTGGTAATGGGGTACCGGGGTACCTGGACAGCTGACTGGTGTTCTGCCGACCCCAGGCAGATGGATGGGGAAAGCCTGGCTACCATACCCTGAAAGACAGCAGCAGCCCCTCAGCTGGTGGAGTTGGAGGTGCTATTCCCCATGGACACGGAAGCACAGCCTCCTGCCACTGGTGACGGTGATGTGCAGGGGAAGCTGCAGATACCTGAGGGCCCCACCTGTGACTCCACCAAGGCAGGCTGGCCTCTGCACATGGTGCTGCTCTGCACGTAGCCCTGCAAGGCGGTGGGAGGAGGCTGGACACAGCCCAGCATGTGCTGCACTTGCCCTTGGCTGAGGGAAGAGAGCCAAGAACAAGTCTTGGGGGACACAATGGGTTACAGTGGGCAAGACTGTGGGGGTAGCATGTGTCCTGCAGAGCCCAAGTCCCCCAAGGAGCACCTGCCCTGGCAGAGCCAGAGCCAGAGAGGTGACAGGGCTCCGACTTGGCACAGCCACCCCACGTCTCACATGTTGGTGGACCCTTCTTCAAAATGACATGGCCCTGCGGGAGGCTCCAATGGTGGCTGCAGAGGGGGAGGAAGCCAATTCCCTACCTGCACTCACTGCCTCTATCATTGCTCCCCACCAGTGTAGTCGTCATCTCAGCCATCATCACCTCCACCATCCCCATCACTGCCAACATCCCCACACTGCAGTCATCATCACCATCACCATCCCCATCACTGCCAACATCCCCACACTGCAGTCATCATCACCAGCATCAACCCCATCACTGCCAACATCCCCACCACCGCCACCAGTGCAGGTGGGGGCAGCCCCACACTGTGGGAGGGGGCCACCATCTCCCTCCTGGCAGGTGAGAGCAGACAATAAGCAGCTGTGCAGCAATGACAGGCTGGGACTTGAGCCGAATCAGCACTTTAGGGGTGATCGTGGCTGCTAAGCCTTGCGAATCACTGCTCATAACAAGGGCAGGGCTGAGAGACCTGGAGCCTGGACCCCGTCTGGCTCCAGTGAGCCAAGCTTTTAAAAGGGATTCAGACTTTCTCAGGCTAGAGCAGCCATAAATCTACTTAATTGGGTCTCTCCCATACACAAGTTTCCAAGTGAATCCACTGGAGAGATCCAGACTGGGCCTCCAGCCCATTTGTGGGTTATTCTTTCAATGGATGCTGTGCTTGGCCCCAAACCACCCCACCTGCACATCCAAACCACAGTTCCCTTTCCAGATACAGAGCCTCTAGCTGCTCCATGTCCCGGCATTCCACCTCTGTGCTGCCCTCTGCTCCTCTGTGCTGCTGAGCTGGGGGAGCCCAAAATACCCTGTGTTGGGACAGACCCTGCTTCTGCACAAGGCACTACTCATCCCAGAGCCACACCTGCCTCCAAAGCTGCTCCTGAAAGCATCGGAGGAGCTGGGAGCATCCCAACACCCCTGTCCCCAGCACCACAGGGCTCCAAATAATCCATGCAAATACTTGTGTAGCTTGGGAAGGAGTGGGATGGTAGGTTAACAGGCCAAATCCATGCTCCAAGGTATGCCTCGAGCCTCTGGCCACTGGCACACACAGCAGCAGTCACACACGGTGACATTAACTCCCTGCTGACAGCCCCAAGGCCTTGGGAACACGGAGACAGTGTCACCAGTGGTCACTGCACCTGGGATTTGTGCTAAGCTGACAGAGGAGGGTCAGACTGGTCACGCAGCACTCCATGCCTCAGTTTGCCCTGAAGCCTGCCGTTCTCCTCATGGCTCTGCATTACCAAGGTGTGCACGGCACAGCTGTGTCCAGCCTGGTTTCAGCACCCCAAACACCCAAACACAACACCTTTCCCGCAGCCACCAGCAGATGGTCAGGGCAATGCTGCACACCCTGCACAAAAAAAGCCAAAAAGTGGGGAAGAAATGGAAAAAAGCCCTAATTCCCCAGGGTGAGGCAGAACACCACAGCCAGGCCCCAGCACAGAGGCCTCGGAGCAGCCGGCAGCAGTGGGTTCACACTCCCCACGCATGACCAGACACAGGTTGGACATTGTGAAAATTCAAAATTCCAGATGGCTCTTTTTGGGTGGGTTTTTTTTTTTTTTTGCCTTGCCTCATTTCCAAGGCAACAAGACTCCCTGTCATCTGCCAGTTGCCATAGAGATTTCACCTGATTCTGCTTCAGCGGAAGAGAAAGCCAGGCTCCTCACTGCTGCAGGAGCCACGAGCCACGACCGCCTTCAAACTTACTGGGAAAAGCAGAGATAAATGGGGCTTTATATGAGGAAGGCAATGGGCTGATTCAGAGGATCAAAGGAAGGAACTGCGGGTTTCTATAGCACAAATCAGCCCTTCACTTAACTGCTTTGGTGCCCTCCAGATGTGCCCTGCATCTGGGGATGTCGCCAGCTCTCGCTCCAAGATTTGCCTGGTGGAGGAGGGGGGATGTGGGTGCATGGGGAATCCTGCACCCACTGCTTACAGTGTACCAAGGATCAATCCTGGTTCCCTGCAAGGAAGGGAGGGCACATGGCGTGTGCAGGTCACAGCCATGTCCTAACACCATAATGACCCTCCCTCACCGTGTACAGCCCTGCTCCAAAGACCCTGTGACCCAAAGAGCCAAGGGGAGGACAGGAAATGCAGGAGCAGCTAGGGAGGAGGGGATGCCCATGGGCTGTGCACAGCACGGCTTGGCTGTCATGGACATGGAGGTCAAGCACCACAAGCCCCCAGGGCAGCCCCATGCAGGCAGACACAGGGTATGTTCCTCATCAGCACTAATGCCATCCCAACAGCCCCATCACTGCTGAGGACCATCCATGGAGATGGTGTGGATGCATCCATACCCCGAGCCCAGGTGCAGCATGTGATTCACTCCCAGAGTCACCCTCACCCCAGGCCCCTGTGACAGTAGCCCTTGGACCCTCAGTCAGATGCCCCAGATGAGTAGATCTGAAGTCCCCCTGCCTGGGGCTCCCTATTGTTGATGATAATGAATCCCTTGAGCACAGGAGAAGGTTCCAGGCACTGGCAAGGTGCTCATGCGTGGCAGTCACCCCTGCGTACAAGAGGCCAAGGTCCCCACACTCCCTGCTGGGTGCCCACATCTGGCTGAAAGGGCATTTATCAGTCCCCAGAGCCTCTACCCTCCCCAGCCTGCATCCCTGCACCAGGGCCAGTGGAGAAGGGCCTGACTGGGCAGCTCTTGGCTCAAGTTGGCTCTGTTTTGTAGGAGAACAGTCATTAGCAGAGCCAAATTTCCCATTCCCAGCCAGAATACGGCCATGCTTGGGGAAGCTTTATATTCACACAGACAAACAACTCACATTTGCTTTTTAAGTGTTGGAATTGCACCCACTGGGACAGAGCGAACAGGGAGCCTTTTGTCCCCCTTGCCTTGTGACTGAGAGCTTTGTGCAGAGCAATGCGTTGCAAACATAATTCTCCCCGGCCTCAGCTGGGCTCTGGTAGACACTTGGTCTGTCTGTCCATCACCAGATCAGCCAAAGAGTCCTCATGTGTCTCCAGCAGGAATGCAAAATGTCCTCCCCAGCTTCCCTGGCAGCCTGTGGAGCTGCTCCACACTAAAAGATCAGAGACACTCAAATGGACCCAAAACACAGCTGGTGATGGGGGCTCTTCAACTCACAAGTACCTGGGGTGGGCAACCAGAGTGGCAGGCAGCTACAGGCAGCAGAGCTGGTCTCTGGGGTTACAGCTCGCCTGGATGCAAGGAAGAGCAGCTCTGAGCATGGAAAATCCCAGCATGGCACAGGCACAAAGGACAGCTCATCGTGAACCTCCAGAGAAGGTGCCCCAGCCACGCCCCAGAGTGGGCATCTCTGGAAACCTCCAGCCCACTCTGCCAAGCTCCTGAATATCAGAGCTGGCACTCACTAAGCTGTGAGCACCAGCAGTCCTCAGAGCTCTCACTCTGGAGAGGGACAAGGGACAGCTCTCCCAGAGTGGGACATGTCCTTGAGGCACCAGCTGAACCCCCATCTCAGCCCAGCAGTACCACTCAGGGATGAGCATCCTTCACTCCAGAAGAGGGAGATCCCGGAACAGCTGCTCCCCTCCAAACACTCAGCTTCAGGAAGAGGCTCAGCACTGCATGCACACTCTGGGCTCTCTGCAAAGCCTGGGGGATGCACACCACAAGGCTCCAGGTGACAGCAGGGCCAGACCCCAGGGTAGGTCATCAGACCTTGCATGAGAGGGTCCCTCAATAGCCCCATCGAGAGAAGAGACTGGGCAGGAGGCAGAGCACCTCGAGGGGCAAACCCAGCTTAACGAGTTCCAGGCTCGTTAGTAGATCTATTGTTACCACATCCCGCGGGAGGAGGGAGATAACACAGGCTATTTTTGCTTCCATCTGGGGAATCGTTTTCCTCCAACATGTACTGCCACGATGCTAATTTTTAAGGCTGATGATTAATTGATGTCAGGCTCATTATGGGGCCAACGGATCTCTCTTCCCTGGGAGCGCCAAGGACAGAGGGAGACGTGTTTTGACAGATGTCGTTGGAGCTGTGTGTGAGTGACGTCCTAACAACAGAGAAGAATAGGAGCTATTACCATGGAAAGCCCTGGAAATGGGAAGGGAAGTGCCTGCACGCGACCCCAGCACCCCTCCTCGAACAGCCCCTAATCAGCCCTTCACGCTCTGCCCCGTGGTTACCAGGGCTTTGCTCCGGAGATAAACGGTCTTTGTGCACACCCAGGGAGAATTGAATCTCCTGCCTGCAGCGAGGAGGGCTTGGCCTTTCTTCTCCCCCCTCCCCAGCCTCGCAGGAGGGCCAGGTGCCAAATTCACTCTGGCACCAGAAGCAGCAGCCTGCAGGGAGCCGGAAACAAGTCTGCTACACATATGATCACCAGGATCCCGCAAGGCTCGGGCTCCCCCTGCACCTGCGGTCCCTGGGCAGCGGGGTGCGTGAGCACTGCTGGGGTGCCTAGGGCTGCTGGTCGTGCCAGGCACTGGGCAAGGTTCACCCTGAAAATCGTAGCAGCATCTACAATAGCAGCCCAGGCAGGGCTGAAGACCAACATGCATATCACAGATTTTGGGGTCCCTTCAGTCTGCAGCATCAGCTGCCCAGGTGATGTTCACCCCAAAGCAAATCCCCCATACCCTCCCAAAGATGGAGCTGTGTGCATGCTGAGTGGCAGAAGGATTTCTTGAAGAGGGTGCCATGGCTCTTACACCAACACAATGACCTCCTGCACACTCCAGGTCTCCCATGCCCCCTGCCCAGAAGCGGGATGAGGCATCCTGCTAACTCAGTGGAGAGCATGGGGTGAACCTGATCAGTGCAGATGATCTCCCCTGCCTGCTGTGCCAGCTCCCCAGGGCCACCCTCACTGAAGGCAGGGGGTACAGAGCATCATGCCCTGACACAGCTCTCAGCTTTCTCCCCTCCTGACCAACATTGCCACTACCTCTGCTGGCCTTGTTACCTGCTCCTCCAAACTTCCCTGGGAAAAGTACCTAACCCCAGGAGCAGGACCAGCCCCATGTCTCTCTCCATCCTGGGGGCTCCACACCCAGCACCCAGGACTCCATCCTGCTGCCCCACAACAGTGCCTCACATCCCTGTGCCAGGGACATGCTGGGTGTGTGCTGGGGAGCTCAGCAGCAGCAGTCTCCCGCATCCATACTCAGACAAATTCGACACCAGCTCCAAAGGCTGCACTGCCAATCTGCCGGCAGTGTTATTACAAACTTGTGTTAATTGCTGCACAGTGCCTCGAGCATCCTTCACAGGGGGAGGGATGCAGATAAACTGTCTATTCTTAGTACTGATGGTTCCCCACTCCTGGTGCCAGCCCACACCATCCTCCAACTGCTTCCAGACCTGCTCCCTCTCTTGAAGTGCACTCGGAGAGTCCCCACCACCAGGGACAGGTTTTCTTGAGCAGCAGTTGTGCTTTTCCCACTAAAGGTGATTTGCAGAGAAGGAAGGTCCTGTCTCCTTCAGGAAATCTATTTGTGCCACAGGAGGGAAGGACATGCTTGGGACCAAAAAGCTTTGTGGGAGCCACCACTTGGTCCTTACCCAGGTGCCCCAGGGGCTGGGGGCTGGCATGGAGGAAGTGCGCTTTACCTCCACCACCCGCATTAGTGGGTGAAGGGATGCTGACACACTCTACAATTCTGTGCAAAGAGCTGCTGTTCCACCTACAACTCCAAATTTCACTGGGGGCCTGGCAGTACATGGGATGGACAGGGTGGAAAATGCACCCAAACAGGCACCAGTGCCAATCAGAGGGATTTCAGTGTAGCCTCTGGACTTTCCCCTGTGCAGCTCCTGTGGCTGTCCTCACTATGCACCTGCCAACACCAGGGGCTGAATGACATGTGATGACAGCAGCCATGAGCCTCTGGGCACAATGGGAGAGCAGCCACTCACCTCTGGACCCCACACACTGACAAGCCCCATCCCCTGCAGGCTGCAGGATCCCTTTAAGCATGCCGAGACCACACGGAGTTACAGCCCCAACTTGGACAGTTGGGATCTCCAGCCAAGCTCGAAACAATGCCATTCCCTGAGCTGTCAAAGCGCCAGCGCACACCGTCCTGCAGGCAGACCCTCCTGGGAGTGCCACGCTTCAAGGATGGCGCAGAGGGGTCCCTGGCAGCACTGCAGCTGGGATTTATCTCCTCTAAGAATATCTCAGCTCCATGCAATGGCTGCCTGCACAGCACAAGCCCTCTTCGCCGTGGGAAGCAGCTCTGCAATGTGCTTTGAGCTCTTCTCCCCATATTTGCTCCGGGGGCCTGTCCAAGCACTGACGATGCACAGCCCAGAGCCACAACTGCTGCAAGAGAAGCGAGCCAACACTACAGCTTGGGGGGAAAGCATCAGCCAAAAGTCACTCAAACAAGGAAGCAATTTGTCTTATTCTGGCTACACTCCCTTGAAAAAGCAGCGCAGAGCAGGGAAATCAGGATCACGTGCGGCACACTGACCGAGCACCCACCGCAGCAGCAATGGGGAGCGTTCACACCAGGAGCCTGACAGATAGAACAGAATAGGGGAAAAAGGATGGAAAAAGAAATTCCACGTGACCCCTCGCTCGATCCAAGGCAGACACCACATCCAACAGTTCAGAATATGAAATACGCACAATGAGCTCCAGTGAGTAATTAATCCCTTCAGGAACACTGTAAGTGATTGCAGACAGCTTACCAAGAAAAAAAAATTGGAAAGTCATTGAAAAAATTACCACAAAGTGTTTCTTTTTCTTTTCCAGCCTGAAATACAATGAGATCTGCAAGGAGCCCTCTCTGCTCTGCACAGTGTGACCGCAGTGGATTTCCAACAACCAGCTGGTTTTCCAACAACACTCAATCTACCTGCCAAGGTGAAAATTGTGAGAAACCAACCCGGCCTGACGAAGGCGGCAAGAATGGTTGGTCCCAGTGCTGGGCCCTGACCTTGGCGTCAGTGGGACATGGCGGAGGGACGTTTCTGGAGGGACATGGCATGGCACAAAAAGGTGTCCATGATATCTCACAACTTCATCAGTGATTCAAACACTCCAGATGACTTTCGCAGGTCAGAGCTTGGCTTATGGAGCAGGACAAGCCCTCCTGGTAACGGGATTTGGGCTCCCTGGTGATGCTTAGCTCAGTGAACCAAACTCCCCTCCTATCTCTACCTCTCCCCTCCATCCTTGTGCTCTCTCTTGCCTTCTTCCACTTTCTCCAGCACTAACCAGCCAGTTCTTCAGCTGGAAGCCTCCAATTTGGACCAAATGCTGACCCATTGCACCCAAAGTCCCGCATCTGCTCACTGCCCTGCACCACCAGGCAAGGAACCACATCTGTCCACATTCTGCCCTGTGTAAAGTGACCATGTGTGGGTGATCGACCCTGCCATCCCCTGTGAACAGGTGGACAAGCATCCAGAGGCATCTGCAGGGGGGTCTCTCTCACCCACTCCTCCAGCCTCAGTCCCCCACCTCCAGGGAGCACTGACCCCAGCACTGCCAGGGGGAATTACAGAGCACAGCAGCTGCCTTTTACTTCCATAATTTCATGGTATTTTTCAACCAACTACTACTTCTACTGGTAAAACTGGAGTTTATTAAAAAGAGTATTAGGAAAGATATTTTCTCCTGTCAATAAAGTGACTTAAAATTAGTTGGAACTTTCAAATTAAAAACACAACCTAAACTTTCACTTCCACTTGCAATCACTCTGATTTGGAAAACAGGGTTTTTTCCTCATATCCTCTCCTGGGTTTTCTCCCCTCTCTCCTATTCTCTCCTCACCATGTTTTTGTTTAAAAATTCATCAGGTCAGGGAAAAATGTCTGGGCAGGAGAAGAGGGTGGGGAAAATAAAAAAAGCAGAAGAAACTGTAGCTTTTGCAAACCCATCTCAGCTCCGGGGAGAAGAAGAGCTTCCAGACTCACCTCCCTGCTCTTGGAAAGCAAGAGGCACTTGGAAGGACAGGGGAATTTTGAATATTAACCAACCTCCTGCACACTCTGGCAGCAGATGTGGCTTCACTGACCCTCCTCAGAGTTCTGTGATCCTCCATGGCCTAACATGCTAGCTCCTCTAGCATGGCAACCAGGGGAAAAAGGGATGGATGAGGCAGGAAAAGAACCCTGGATTTCGGTGTGGGATGCAGCCTGCTCCAGCACTGACCATAAACCCTGACTGCTGCTCCCAGCTCATGAGAGGGCTCTTACTACACAAAAACAAGTGTCAGCTCATGTCTGGCCATGGCACGGCTCCGAGCTGGACACTGACTGATGTGAGGCACATCCCACAGGTGACACTGATTTGGGGAGGACTAAGATGATGTTTGCACAGCAGCAAGGTCAATCCCCTACCTAGTGGTGCAGGAACACAAAATCACCACAGAACAGTTCGTGTTGGAAGGGACCTTAAAGTCCATCTCGACTAAACACCTCCTACCAGACCAGGTTTTTCCAAGCCTCATCCACCCCCGCCCTGAACACTTCCAGGGATGGCACAGCCACAGCTTCTCTGGGCAACCTGTGCCAGGGCCTGACCACACTTATAGCAATGAATTTCTTCCTAATATCCCTTCCTGTATCCCTGCAGTCTCAGAGATCACTCTCATCCTAGGCAGATCCCTCTCTGCTGTTCCAGAGCTTCCATGTTACAACATGATTTTTGAGGACAGCTGCTGCACTCTCCACACAGGATGTGTGTAGCATCAGCTTACGAGTGAGCACACTCTGCCAGCGGATGAAAAGCTATGTGGAAATGGAAGATCATTACCATGATCTCTGTGGAAACATCCCATCAGAGCAAGTTTTTTGTCCTCCTCCTTCTCTCTCCCCATGTGCACAAATTCTGGCACCCCATGCACCACTTGGCGTTGCCTCAGCATTGTGGGTCCAAAATGCAGGCGTCTGATTTCTAAAGCCATTGTCTGGGATGTGCTATTGAGCTGCAAAACATGGAAGGTTTGGGATGGAAAACAGGCATCTCCTGAAACACAAAAAGAAGCTGGCAACCCAGATTTTGTTTGACTTTGAAGTTACAGAGAATGTCAACCAAACACAATTTACTTTATTCCCACAAAGGGAATGAGAATCTCAGCCACAAAATAAACCCGCACCTCTGCCCCCAGAAGGCAGCAATGGACAAATGGAGAGCAGAGCGAAGAGAGCAGAGCGAAGAGAGCACGGCTTCGCCCTACTGGTCACTGCTGCAGCACAGAGCAGCTGGGCTTGGAAATGCATTACCGTGCTCCGCCTGGGAATGCGAGGCAGGAAAAGCTGCTTTGTAAATTTACTTTTGATTTGGAGCTCAGGGCTCGTGTGCCATTACATTTAGCCAGTGATCCTTTCTCAGTTCCAGGCAGGGAGGTTTGCAGGAACCTCCAGAGTTTCACCCATTTTAATTTTAGCACAGTGACTGTGCAGCAGTTACCTGCTGTTCATTTTTGAGAGCCAACAGGGTGGGAAGTGCCCAGTGGTGCGAACAGCAGTTGAGCTGATCAAATCCTGCCTCCAGGTTACTGTACCTTCCCCACCATAATATCTGATGAGTGACCTCTCACTGCAGATTCTGCTTTCAGAGGAGCAGCTTTAAAAGCCCAACCTCCAGGCCCTACTCTGCACAGTCCTGAAAGCATCTCACAGGCTCCAGGATGAGATTCCCTCACTCATCCCCCATGCTGCTTTATGAGCGGGGCCATTCCCCTCCCCTCGCAGGAATCAGCCACATGTTCTCCATCTGGGAGCAGATGCCCATGAGCCAATAAGCTCAACTTGGAAAACTTCACTGAAAATATCACCAAATTTCTGAGTGCTCTACAGACTGCGGCCAGATGATGGATATTAGTGCTTCAGCAGTCCTGGGACACTGTTTGGCACAGGACAGCAAAAGCACAGCTAAAAGGGTCAGGGAAATGGAAATGAGATGGCTGGAGGTGCTGCTGCTGGAGTGTCTGCCCTCCTCCAGATGATCCAGCCTGTAAGGAGGGAGGACCTCGGTCTGCTCGTGAATCAGCCCCCAAATGGCTGCTGTACTCAGCCTGGAGCACTGAAGGACACCAGCTTTGGCCTTACAGCAATCCCTGCCACTGCTGGGGCACAGAGCAGAGCCCTGGGGAGAAAGGTGAGGGACCACATAGGGCAGGGCCGCTCACTGCCCCATCCCAGCCATGCCCATGGCACTGCTGGCACAGAGCTGAGGAGCAAGAGGCCTGGGGTAGGTCCTGGGCACTGCTCTTCCCCACAGGGTCAGGATACAGCCAGCTTTTCTGATGCATTCAACCACCGACAGCAGGAGACAGGAGGTCCAGACAGTGATAAATCCAGCCTCACACCACCCGGGGTGAGACACCAAAATGGAATTTACCAAAGGACCTTAAACTGATGAGCTGTGAGCTCCAGGCTACATACAGCCCGAGGCAGAGAAGAATCAGGCCTGCTCGGAGTCAGGCAAATGCTGGTACTTCCCCTTGGCCAGCAATCACACGTTCTCCAGGCCAGGATGGATTTTAACCCTGCTGAGCCTATGTACACATTATTTGGGAGAGAAACCACCACTACCAGTAGCCAACAGGAGCCAACTGGCACCTCTGCCCCCAGGTCCTCCCTTCATTGCCCACCCTGACGTGCAATGCAATTCCCTGGAGGGGTTTTGTTACATTTTTTAATGAATCTGGGGTCCGAGAGAGGCAAGAGTGCAGGGCAGCCACCTTTCACCATGCCCAGTGGATGGGACAGCCCAGAGAAAGCCCCTGGGCTGTCCCCATTGACTCCCCACAGCTGTTTTCCTCCAGCAGCCCTGTGCTGATCCAGCAGGGCAGAAAGCCCCATGCCAAGCACCAACGGAGCCAGACTCAATTTACTCCCACCCCTTAGTCTGCAGAAACCTCAAGCCCTGCACAGTTCGGCTGCAGTGCAAATCCAGGATTTTGCACAGGCTGCCCCGGATTCAGCACACGCTACTCTGGGCTCATGGCAGCAGAAGTTTGCAGGACATCATCGTCCGTCCTCCCTGCTGAGATGGCAGGAAGCTGAACTTCATTATTTCCCTTGCTTCTGCACCGCCTGTTGGGAGTTTGGAGCCATCTCCTCGTCACTCCCGTGGTGCAGTGACGGTCTGGAGGCAAAATGCAAGGTGGCTGTGAAAGGCCACAGCCGGGTGGCCAGGGGTCCTGCGCCAATGGTGGCCTCAGCACACTTGGCTCAACATCGGTTCTGCCCTGGCAGAGCTGAACAGTCCCAGGTTCCAGTAAGAATCTCCTCCTGCTTTTAGGATGCGGGGAACTTTGTTGTCCCTCCTCCCACAAAGCAGGGCTCCCACCCTGGAGCTTGCCAAAACAACCCTGCCTTACCTGATTTTCACTGCCAGGTTAGCCCATGACTGTACCCACCCTGGCAATGCTGCCTCAGGCCTCTGAGCCACCAAAGCTGGGAGAAACTCGGGATGTGGGAGCAAGCATCCACGAGGCTGAACACGTGTTCCCTGCGGCACCACACCGGGAAACAGCCGGGGAGGGACGTGCTGGCCCCATCGAATGGCCTACAGCACGTTTTCTGCCAGCCCCAGCTCACCTCGGGGAGCTCCAGCATCACAGTGATCAATGTGAATTAGCTGCTATCTGTTCTTCCACTTGTTTGCATCAGCTTGGAAATTTAACACCAGGCCAGAGATAAAGTGAACTGGAAATACCCCGGCAGGCCTAACATTTCCAGCCTGAGGGGTTCGTTCAGCTGATGAGTTTCATCATTGCAGGTTCCTGCCCAGAAGAGCAGGTTTCTGTACTCCCCATGCACATCCCTCCCTGCCAGTGCCTGCATCTCACATGCTGGGCTATGAAAGAGCTGCTCTCTGTGAGGTGGGTTTTACAGAGACAAAACTGCTTCCCACCACGCTCCCTGCAAAAGCTGATGATGTCCTGACAAGGACTGGGCCAGAAAGCCCTGCCACTATTAACAAGCTGAATCTCCAGGCCAGAAAAAGCAGCGGGGTAAACCCCTTTTAGTGTCAAACCGGGCTGGCACAGGGCCAAGACAGGCCCCAAGCTGACATGTGGGAAGCTGAGACGATGACGCTGTGCATGGGCGACGGACGTGTGATTTTGAGAAGTGTCTCCTCAGTGAGTTATTCTCAGTGCACAGCAGTGCTGGAAGCTCACACTATAAATAGCCAGCAACAGAGTTGTACCTGCGCTGCAGCTCAGAACGTGCTTCAAGGCAGCTCGTGGAATTGGGAGTGCCAGGCTGGGGCAGAGCCAGTGCCAGGGATGCTTGAGGCCCATGACAAAGCAGAGGTGCAAGCTTCATGCAGTCTGGGCTCCCAGCAGAACCAGTAAGGGCTAGGTTTAGCCATGACTGAGTGCTCTTGAAAAAGCTTATCTGGTTGCAGGGTCTCACTGCCAGCTTTGTCACTCTTGATGACACAGCCCTGAATACGATGAACAGAGGTGGGACATGCAGCTTCTCCAGACACCAAGTATGCAGGCTGGCAGCCAGCAGGGCTGGCATGAGAAATAAAGGTGGTTCTACATTTCTCCAATGCTAAAGGTATGGTATTACCCATCTGCCATGCTGCACTTAGGGGGTACAGTCTTATACTGAATGGAGACTAGAGATGGACTATAGATTAGGAAGAAATTATTCCCTGTGAGGGTGGTGAGGCCCTGCCACAGGTTGCCCAGAGAAACTGTGGCTGCCCAATCCCTGGAAATGTTCAAGGTCACATTCGATGGGACATAGAGCAGCCTGGGCTAGTGGAAGGTGTCCTGGCCCATGGCAGGGACTGGAGCAAGATGATCTCTAATGGCTTAACCCAAACCATTCTATGGTTCTGTAATTTCCCCTCTAGCTCACACAGCCCAGGCTGCAGCACTCACAGCACAGCTCTGCCCGTTTTTCTGGGTTACATGAAAACAACCAGAACCTCCAGCAGCTTCAACAAGGATCTCATCCCATCCTTCCAGTTCACCAAGCAAGAGAGGTTGTGATCCCACAGCCAAAGCCAGCCGAGCAGCTGGTGAGCCAACAAGCTGGCACAGAGCCCGGCCCTCCCGCTGCGTCACCTGTGGCTGCGAGTCAGGCTCACAACCTGCCGAGGGAACCGCGGCTTCGTGAGTGCAGCTCAAACCCTCAATTTCAGATCCCCATTGAAAGGCGCCTCCTGGGTCCCTCCTAGCCAGCTCACCATCCCCTCCCTCCCCACTGGGCAAGATCCAGCCTGAGGGGAAGGCAGAGCAGCCCTACCTTTATATCTTCAGACAGTAATTTCTGGATTTGCCATAAAATCTTTCTGTAATTTCACAGGGATGCTTGAGGCCAGACCCTCACAGGTATAGAGGAGGACTGCAAAGTGCCCACCTCTGGATGAGCAGGACAGCTAAGAAGAGAGACAATAAGGCTGACACAACACCAGAGCAATGTGGAGTGATTAAGAATCAGTGATACCTATGCCCGGTGGAAAATCCTGTGCCCCCAACACGCTGGCATGCTCACATGCTCACAGAGGTGAAGGCACATGTCCAGCAGCAGGACACATCTGCATTTCACTGGGCAGCACGAGAGCACGTGTGTGCCCAAGGTCTGCTCAGGTCCCCCCCTCCAGGGAGCTCACATGCCATGCTGTGCCAGGGCCACAAGGCTCTGGAGCCACCTCCCTGATCCATGGCTGCTCCCAAGAGCAAAGGAAATGTCCTACCCAAACGTGCTAAGCTTCTGCTCAGCAATTCTATGTGGATTCCAGCAGGTCCTTCTGTGGGAGATGAATCTCAGTCCTCCTCCTGAAGTAATAAAAAATACATTATGCCCTCAATTGAACAAGACAAATACCAGCACAAGGAATGAGAGAAATGCTGGCGTGAAACAAAATGTGGAAGAACTGGATTAGAGGAAGGACCAGCAAATTGGTGGGCACTGGGCACCACTCCTCAGTGTCACACCCACCCTGACACAAGCACATCTCCATTTGCACAGCTTCTAATCTCAGCTCTGCAATGCAGCATCCCCTGACTTCCCAGCTTCACGGCTGCAGCATCCCTCCCTTCCCAGCTCCCCTCCTGCTCAGCTCCCTGCTCCGAGCTGCAATGCAGCAGCCTGGGCAAGCCTTGCTCTCTCTTTTGCCCCTCCACCCCACCACGAGGCAACACTGTGAGCCTCGCACATCCGCTACCCTCCCAAGCTCACTGCTTTCCAGCCGGAGAACTGGCAACCCCTTCCCTGGCTCCCCCGGGAGAGCTGCTTCGTGTGTCTGGAGGAGGACGTGACTTTGCAGGGTGGGGGATATGGCAGCACGGCACCATTATCTGATCCCCTGTGTCCCCACAGCTCTGCAGGAGACGCAGCCAAGGTGCAAAGCCTGGAGAGGACAAGGACTCAGATACCACAGAGGGATGGAGCCATCCCCTCTCCACCCAGGGAGTTGATCCAGGCTTAGCAGCTTCACCATTGCCACCAGTACCAGGAACACTGCACACACACAGCCCAGGACACCACTGTCACCGGTACCAGGAACACCACACACACAGAGCCCAGGACACTGCGGTCTGGTCACCAGTACTAGAAACACGAGACATGCACACTGTGTGCAGGACTCTGATTGTACGTGCAGGGCACCAAAAGCCACAAGCACAGTGTCACAAAAGACACTCTGGACCAGACAAGTGACTGATTCAGAGGATGTGCCAGTGGGTCAACCAGACAGTGCACAGCCAGGTAATCTTGATCTCAAGACTGCAGCCCTATGGCAAACTGCGCAGTCACGCCCGCAGCTGAGCCAGGGAAGCCAGGAGGCACATGCTGGCCACAGCAAACAGGCTGGCACTGGCATCACTCACAGGTTACACATCTCAGAGGGTGCAGGCTCTGATTCTGTGCTGAGCTGGAACAAATCCTCCCCCGTGCAATGGGCACAAGCATCAGCCAAGGGCTGTCCTCAGGTGCTCAAGTGAGAGTGGGCAGGGGGGCCTGCAGATAGAAGGGACCAGGGACATTGTTTTCTGGCACCATGGGAAGTTGCACAGGAAGACAAAGAGCTGGAAATCCAAATGGACATTGGTGGTAGGGGAACTTGGGACAAGGGAGAGAGCTGTGGGCACACAGCATGAGAAGCCAAATACACGAAGTTGTGGAAGATGCTCTCCAGAAGGACCCAGAACTGCCAATGATTCTCCGAGTGCCACCCACATGGAAGCACATTGCTCATGAGGCACCAGGACCAGGCAGGAGCCATGGGTGGGCTGGGTCTATCCCAGCAGCAGTCACACCCATTGGACTGTAAAGCCTTGAGGAGGCATCACCCAGGTCCCACTGTGGTCACATCCCATCAGCAGATGCCAAATAGCACTTCCAGAATTTCCATAATTTTCTATTCGTTTACATATTTTCTTTTTAGACATGTTGGATTTGGGGGCGAGATATAGGCAGTCACTGTGAAAGCCCCATTTGATCAGGGATTTTCAGGCTCTTTGGGGAGAACTGTTTCAGCAGTGCATCCACAGATATGTTTGTTTTCAAGTGTTTGTTCTGCTACCTTTCCATAGGAAATTTTGAAAGACAGATCTGGATTTATTTTTTTCTCAGCCCTTTTTCCACACTGCCATAATCACTGGGAACAGAGGACATCCCAAACAGCTTCAGCTGGGGCAGCCCTTGGATCCCATTTCCAGATCTTCTCCCCAGTCACTGCAGCCACCTCAGCTGGAGAAAGCAGACATCTACTACTTGCTGTCAGCTCCTGAGAGCAGGCTGGAAATAGCAATAGCAACAGCAATACAACTGTGTACCACTCCCCTTTCTCCTCACTATTACCCCAAAGGCAGGAGTCCAGCTCTGTGGGCAAAGGGAAATAAATCCCCATCCCAATGACCTCGTCACACAGATGCTGTCATACAGGGACCTTAAGAGAGGAATATCATTAGTGGTATCAGGAGAGCCGCAGCACTTTACGAGGCAATAACCCACGCTCATCACTGTGAAAAGCTACTTGGTCTCTGACCTCCTCATGGTCTCCTGCCAGGGAGCCTGGCTACTGCTGCCCAGTGCTGCCACGGGGACGTTAGTACTTAATTAAACTGGTAGGAACAACATGGGGCAGAGGGAGGAATGCCATGGGGCGGAAGTGCTTCTTTGATCCCACCCCATGTGTTTCCCAGCAAGGATGGCAAACAAAAAGGAGTAACTTGGCTCCCATCTCCACCAGGGTAAGGAATGTCCTGCATGGGACATGTCAGATGCCAGTCCTTTCTGCACTGTGGTTTACTTTTTAAACAAGAGTCAGATGCAACATGCAGCTTCTGCCTGTCACGGAGCCCATCTGCCCATTCCAGCCCTTGGCTCTCCTCCCCACCACTGAGGGGCTGCTGGCACCCACTGCCCATCCAGCGCCAGCCTGAGCACAGCGGGCTCTGCCCTGCCTGCTTGTCAGCACCACGAGGCTACCAATTCCCTGTGGCTACGTACTGCCCAGCAAGGACATCCCTGCTGGGCCACCTGGGAAGGGCAGTAGGGCCCACTCCAGGGCTGCAGCACTGAGATGGGTTATAGCTGCAACTGAAGAGCTTGGCAGAGCTGCAGGCTCCTGCAGAGAGCATTTCGGGGAACACCATCTCCACTGGGACCTCATGTTTGTTCACCTGGGTTCTGGCCCACACAACACTGACCACTTATTTGTTGATACCAATTAGCAGCCACTGAAGAAGCACCACATCCAGCAAGAGATGGACAAGGAAATGGCTGCAGAAAGCAGCTGCAGGATCTCGGAGGTGCCCTGGGGAGCTCTAGGTAAGTGCAACCATCACACCGGGCACCGCAGGCACAGCCCATACAAAAAAGCCCCTGCACCTGATCAGCCCTGTCCATCACAGGCGGACACGAGCAGGGTGAGCTCTGCACAACCAACTCTTCCACCACGCTGGCCATGTGCCCTCGGTCCCCTTCATCCTGTGCTTGGGCACTGGCATAATTAGCAGCCCCAGCTGCCAGGCAGTTTTGATGAGAAGCCTCAGTCTTTGGTTGATGCAAAACGTATAATTTGGATGATGGAAATAGCCTCTACAAAGCACATGTGGTTGCTGCGTGCCGGTGACCTCTCCTGGCTTGCGCAGGCTGCTCTTTAAACATGGTTTAGCTACAAAGGCTTCAGTGGCATCAAACAGATGAGGCAGCGGCAGTGACCGAATGAGAGGTAACATTTGGCCATGACTGAATAAACTGTATTTTTGGCCAAGAGGCTTGGGAATGCTTCTGGCAGGAGAAGCATGAGGTAGAGATGAGAATTCAGGTGTGGAGACTAAAGACACACAAGGTCTCTGGAAGCCACTGTGGCTGGCAGCACCAGGAGCTCAGAAGCTGCACAGGCTTCTCAACACAGGTCAGCAGTTCAAGGACAACCATATCTGCAGAGGCTGGAAGTCCCCGCAATTTCCTCTCTCTTCCTAGAGCAAACCAAGCTTGTGGCTCTTTCCATGCCACTCTGGAGAGGGTGTCCTTCAGCAGACATTGCCAAACAGTGCAGGCTGATGTTTTGCTTGCCAAAGGACTGATGAAAACAGCAGAGACCTTCCTTCCCTCCCTCCTAACCATCTCCTGTAGCAACCAGGAGAAAGCCCCTCTCCTGGTGCTCCTCACCAACCCTAGGAGGGTGTGAAGCCCACTCTCCTGAATCCAGTTCTCCTGGAATCCCATTCCTTCTGGGTCCATCTCCACCACAAGAACCATCTTTTCCTGGGGAAGCCAGGTTGCGGAAGGTACCATCACCACTGGGGAAGACTTCATCTGCCTGGATCGCAAGCAAAGGGGTCTGGAGGCTCAGCGCCTCTACACAACCTCGAGTTGTGGTTGTGCCAGCACCACTGTCACACAGCTCCCTCCTCTCCACATCCCAGGCTCCTGGTGGCATCCCCACCACACAGGCTGTCATGGATGTGCAAGGTCATGGCTGGCTTGGGTAAGTAGGTGTGATTCAACATCACAACTCCCACGAATCTGGGAAGTACAACCTTATGGAAGAAAAAGGGAGTTTCAGCAGGGTGAAGCTCCTGCTATGTCTACCCCACATGCTCTCCCCATCCAACTCTGGACACAGCCCTCGATCCCCCTTGCAGGAAGCCTGCCAGTTCATATGTCTTGGAAAATTATTGGCAATACACAGAGGACAGATCTGGCAGAGTTTGGGCCTCATGGACCAGCTGCCCAAGTCTTCAGATGCTAAGTGCAGTCCAAAAGGATGTTCAACACCTCCCAAGGTCAAAGTCAGCCCTGACTGATGCAGGTGGAGGTTTGGCAACACCTCAGAAACCAAATCAGTTGCTCGGGGCACTTCCACAACCATGATCTTCCTCAGAGTGTGCACAAAATCCTGTCATGGATCTCTGGTACTCCAGGGTACCACAAACTAGGAGTCACTCCCACGTGGGCCAGTCCTGTAAGGATTTCTCTTGGGGATGCTGAGGAAACTCCCACCTAAGAGCAGAGCATCATGGGGGGACACTGAGATTCTCCCAGGCATCCCAGCACCACTGAGTGGCAGTCTGTTAGTCTCATAAGTGACAAATCCTCCTACAATCCTGCCCTGCTCCCACGGCATCTGGTGCTACTGCAGCATTAGGCCTGAGGATGGATGTCTGTAAACTAGCTGTGGGACCACTGGGGCAGCCTGAGCCCCCACAGCTGGGCTGACCTCCTGCATCCCACTTGCTCATCCCCACAGTCTGCCTGCCCAGGCCTCGAGCTCACTCTGTGGCCTTCCACTTGCCTCAGCATCAGGGCAGATCCTGCCAAGGAGGGCACTGCTGCTGCCCCCGTGGCTGGGCCCGGCTGGGGGCCAAGGGCAATGGTCTGGGAGGCTCCGTGCCTCTGTGCCAGCACACACTGGTGCACACTGTGCCAGAGCCCTGCTGTAGCTGGGGCTGTGACCCCCCAAAGGCTCCTGAAGCAGCCAGGGGTACGCAGGGAAGCGGACTCAGCAAGTGTGGCTTTCCAGGTGCCTGGCTCCAGCACACACTCCAGCTCCTCCACATCTCCAAACCACCTCCCCCAGGCCCCAGCTGCGGCAAATCTCTCCCCTTTCTCTTCATCAAACAGCAAGGACAAGGCATCTCAAGCCAGCTCAAGCACCAGAGAAGCTCCTGACCCCCTAAAAAGAGGTCCCAGGCAGGGAACTTGAAGGGACTGGACACACCAGTCCTGCCTGTACTGCTGCTACCCCACCACCAACAAGCACCAGGACTTTACAGCCGACTAGCTTGAGCACCGTGAGCACCATGATGGCTGTGCACGGCTCCCTTGCCACCTTCTCATGCCAGTTTGCCAGACCAAACACAGCTCTTCAGAGCCATAAGTCCCCACAGTCATTGCCCAGCCAAGAACCCAGGCACTGCTGGGTGGGATGCAAGGAAGACGGGATGTCAGCGGGAAAGAGAGGGCTGCCGAGGCAGCCACAATTCCTAGAGAACAGCATGTAGCACGGGAGAATGGCAAAGGCTGGGCTCACCTGCACTGAGACCCAACGCTGTGGCCTGCAATGGAGCACTGGGTTCCAGGATCCAGGGCACAGCCAGCACTGGGCCAGTGCTCGTTGTTCTCATGGAAACCCACTATGCACACAATGCATACAGCAAGCTCAAACCCACAGGGATAGCAAAGCAGGTTTCAGGCAGCCACAGCCTGAAATCAGCTCACACAAACCCTGCAGCAACATCCTTGGAGACCGTCCTCTGCCAGAGACCCAGACCTCAGGATCTGCCCAAAATGGAGCAGCAGCATGAACCCCTCGCACGGCACCTCCACCAGCAGCTTCCCAAGGTCACCCCCACGGCAAGCCACGCTGATGGTGGGGAGCAGCTGTGGCACCCGGCTGTGCAGCCTCCATCGTGTTTGGTGGGTGTTGAGACAAGGGATGGCCGACAGGACACATGGGGGAGGACAAGCTCCACCACCACCTGCCACTGCTCCTTGTGAGGAGGAACTGCCTTTCCTCCAAGGCAAGAGGCAGCTGACAGTACCTTCCCTCAAGCAAGCCTTGGAGATGGACTGAGGGCTGGACCCCCTCTGCTCTCAAGCCAGGCTGGGAGAAGGCTCTGGGGAGACTTAAAGCCCCTTTCAGTGCCCAAAGGGGCTCCAAGAGAGCTGGAGCGGGACTTTAGGACAAGGGGGAATGGCTTTCCACTGACAGAGGACAGGGGTAAATGGGATATTGGGAAGAAATTCTCCCTGTGAGGGTGGGAAGGCTCTGGCACAGGCTGCCCTGAGAAGCTGTTGCTGCCCCATCCCTGGCAGTGGCCAGGGCCAGGTTGGATATTGCTGGGAACATTCAGGGCTAGTGGAAGGTGTCCCTGCCCATGGCAGGGAATGGAACAGGATGAGCATGGATGTCTCTTCCAGCCCAAACCATTCTGTGATTCTAAGCGACTGGGGACACCGAGGCTGATGACTCCTTTCCCCTCAGCCACCCTTCACTTCAAGACACTGAGGTCGCGACCAGCGGGTCCTCACGGAGTGTCAGGAGCCCAGATGCCTCCAGCTGCCGCCTCTGGCCATTCCCATCTCGACGTCGAGCCCGGCGGTCGCGCCGGCCGCACTCACCCAGCATTTGGCTGAAGAGCAGCTGCTCCAGGTCGCCCAGCACCGTCACCACCAGCTCGGGGTCCACCTTCAGGTACGGCTTCTCCTCGGTGCCCGCCGCCACCGCCGGCCCCTTCCCGCCCAGCAACTCGTCGTCGCACTTGCCGCCGCCGCCCGCCTCGGGGGCCTTGCTGAGGGGCTTCACCTCGGCGTAGGGCCCGCGGGGGATGCGGCTCGGCTTCCCGGCGGGCGGCGGCTTGGCCGGGCCGGCGGGGCGCGGCGACAGCAGCGAGTGCTCGGAGCGGGACAGGCTCCGCGACATGGCGGGCGCGTCCCGCCCGCGGGGGCCGCCGCGCCCGCCGCCCCCCGCCGCCGCCGCCCCCGGCGCTGCCGCCTTGGCCATGTCGTCGCTCCAGCGAGGCTCATAGAGCTGCCGCTTCTTCTCGGCGTCGGTGAGGAAGGCGAGGTTGGTGAGCGACTTCTGCTTGCGCAGGTTGGAGCCGGCCGGCAGCCGCCCCTCCGCGCTGCTCGCCTTGAAGACGCGCAGCTCCGCGCCCCGCGGCCCCGCGGCCGCCGCCGCCGCCGCCTTCGCCCGCTTCGGCATCACGGTGCTGCCGTCGGGGCCCCGCCGAAAGCCGCGCTCCTCCTCGCCCAGCTCCACGTCGGGAAGGCTCTTGAGGTTGCTCCCCAGCATCCCCGCGCTGCAACCATTTAACCCGCCAGGCGCTGCTGCTGTTGCTGCGGCACCGAGGACACACCGGGCGAGACAGAGGGAGAGGCGCCGTCAGCGCCCGTCCCACCGGCCGGGGCGGAGCGGGGCGGGGAGGGGAGGGGATGGCGCGGGCGGGGACTTGGGGTGGGGGAGAAGGGGGTGAGCGGCACGGCCCCACCTCGTCGCTCCGCCGCCGGCAGGACACTGCGAACCAGCGGAATGTCAGGGGCGAACAAAAAGGGCCCGCCCTCCTCCGGCGCGGGCAGGGGGCGGGGCGCGGCGCGCGCGCCCGCGGGGGGCACAGAGTGGAGGGGAGGGGGGGACCGAGCGGGAGCCCGGGGACCGGGTGCGCGGCCAGGGGCGAGGGGCGAGGCGCGGAGCCGGCGAGCGCGGAGCCAGCCATGGCCTACCGGCCCCGCTCCGCAGCCCCTCGCAGGCAGGGACGTGCTGGGGGCTGGGTGGGAGGTGGATGAAGCCAGCGCGGGGGGCCCACGCCCCAGCACCCTGCGCTGAAGCACCCCCTGTGCCGCCCTCCATGGACCCCACACCCACCTAGACACTGCGCACCCATTCCCAGGGGGGCCAAAACATCCCCGTTTCTCCCCAAATTGTGCAGCAAGAGCCCAGGGTGGCTCCAGGAATCCCGGGAGGGACACTGTGGCCCCCAAACCCAGCGGGGCCTCTCCACTGATCCTAGGAAATTAAAGGCGGGGGGCGGGTGGCAGGAGGGCAGTGGGATCTGGTTATCATCATTTTTCATTAATTACCCGTCCCTTGGGAGGGGTGAATTAAGTCTATTTGGTGACCTCACGCGAGCTGCCATGGCAACCGCCGGGAAATATTGCATTAGACCCCATCACTGCTGCCGAGATAAGGACGGGAGGACCGGCGGTGGTGCGAGCCCCCCCGCCCAACCCCGCGCTGGTGATCCCGGTTCAGTCCGTAGTAGTGCTGAAAAGTCCCAAAATAACTCCGCCTGGATGGGACAGTAAAGGGTGCCCCAAAAAAGGGTGTTTTGCACTAAGAGGTGCTGCTGGGGCAGGATGGGTGCACAGGCTGCACCCCAAAGCCACTCGGGGTTCGGGGGAGGGCTGTTGCCTGGGTGTAGAGCAAATCTGCACGTGTTGTGTCGTTTTGGGGCTGCTGAGGTGATTCTTGGGGTCCCCCAATGTCCCCTGCTCCCTCTGGCTGGGCCCAGCGGAGCCGTGGGAGGTGCCGGGGCAGCTGGAGCAGGCACGGAGTGAGGGAAAGGATCCGGCCGCTTCCCCGGTGCTGAACCCGCTGGGCTTTGTCCCAAAACCTCCCCAAGGAGCAGGGCAGCTGCGCTGAGCGCATGCCAGCCCCGCTCGCTCCCTCCTGCTTCCTCCTGGAACACACTCCCACTTGCCGCTGGCTTCAGCACTTTCCAAATCGGGGCTCAGCGCTGATTATTCTCTGACTGAGGTACTGGGACCCCCAGCTCAAAGCCGGGCTCTGCCAGGAGCTACCGTGGATCTGACCGACTTCTGTCCCTTCAAATCACCGGGTGAAGCTCCTGGCTCTCTTTTTCCCCTTCTCTGCACATCTCTGGAGCATCCCGCCATCCTCCGCTGCCGCTGCCCTGGCAACCGCCGCCCCAGCATCCTCCCTGGACCCGCCTCCCCAAAATCTGCCCCCAAAGCAAGCGCCAGAGGGGACAGGGGTGGCCTCAGCATTGCAGCGAGGAGCTTGTATCCAGCCCTCGAGAAAGGGGGTGACCCGGTGGTTGGTGTGGGGACCCAACGGTCCCTCCACACCCTCCTTGGAAACGGGTCATTCCTGGAGCTAGCAGGAAAACTGGGAAGAGGAGGGAAAGCAGCCAGCCGGGATGATGTCCTGGCGCCATCCCCGGAGGGGTCAGTCCCCTGTGGTTGTCACAGTGTAGGGATTTGTCCACAGAGGTCACCTGATGCAGGAACTGCAGACGAGCCTTTCCCAGGGGAGTTGGGGCACCTCCAGTGTGAGGGTTCCCCCATGCCCCACTGACCTCCAGCCCTGGCTCCCATTCCAGCACAAACCTCTGTCCCCTGGCACTGTCACGGCAGCCCCCCAGCAGGACATACCCATTGCTGACCAACCCCTCTGGACTCACTCAGGCCTCTGGGCTTGGGGTCAGGGTCAGATCCCTTCTCAGGACTGGAGCACTCATCACCCGGGGATGTGACCCTCTCATGCTCCCGGTCCTCCTGCAGCCTGCGGGCAGAGGGGGGTGAGGGTGGGTGATCAGGGGCAACTGGCTGGGCACCCCGGGAGATGAGAACGGGGAGCCGTAGGCTCTACCATGGTCTGCGAACACTGGTCTCATGGCAAGGGGTCCCAGGGCACCCTATTCCCCAATGAGTCCATCCCCTGCCCCACATCAAGCTCCCATGGGTGACTTAGGAGCTCCAGCACCCCAAATCCAGTGGGAACCTTCCTTTTGGTACAGAGCCCCCTGACCCAACCCCACCATTTCCCACAGCCACCCCTGCTGGGCCTGCCTGCCTCCCCCTGTCCCCATGCCCCCCACAGCCCCATGTCCCAAGGCACCCCCAGCCCCATGTTCCCCCATCCCGTGCCCCCCATCCCCAGGGACTCACCGGTACAGGAAGGGTGCCACAGTGGCAGTGATGGGGTGGCTGTGTGGGGGCCCTGAGGAGAAAGTGATGGCCCCTGACCCAAACACAGAGCCCCTCCCCTGTGAGCCACCATGAGACTCATCCCCTGTCCCTGCCGTGGCTGTTCCACTGCCCTTCCCAAGGGACCCTCCCAGCCGCCCCCCACCCCTGCCCTGTGCTAGGGGAGCTTTGCACAACTCGGTGGGCTCCCCCACCCTGCCTGCCCCTCTCCTCCCACTGCCTGCTGCCTCTGGCCATTTCCCAGGGGACACCAGGGGTCTTGACAGGGCTTTCTGCCCGCCCTGAGCGGGGACACAAGGGCTTCCCTCCCTGCCCTCGGCCAGTTCATGGCCAGCAGCTTTGCCAGTGGCTTTGGGCTTGAGAGTCTTGGGAGCAGGGGCTGGCACCTTCCCTGGCCGAGGGGACAGAGCCCTGTGGAGGACAGGGGACCCCGGGGTGCTCAGGGGGGCTGTGGTGTGCAGTTTGCCATGGGCTATGGCACGGGGCACTGGGATGGCAGACTGGTAGTGGCTACGTCCAGTGGAGTTGACATTGGCTGTCCCCTTCATCCTGCTGAGGCAGCTGCTGGCAAGGCTGTGGAGGAAGAGGAAGATTCGTTACAGCCCAGCACAGAGCACAGCCCCTCAGCTGCACCAGACCTTGGGCTTTGTTCCTACTGGCCATGGATGCTCAATGTCCCCATCCTGGGAGAAGGCCACTGCACCTCACACCCCAGAGTGAGGACACACACAATGTCCCCTGACAGGGATCCACAGGACCAGGGCCTATGTGATGTCCACCCCCTAGGGAGCCTGTGCAGCCCCACCCCTGTGTCCCCAGGTCCCTAAAGCAGGTCTCTGCAGCAAGGACATTTGAGCACAGACCCTCACCAGTTAGGGCTACACCACAGGCAGGATGGGGCCCTCTTGGCCACTCAAAACTTTTTCCTGGTCCCCAAAACCACCTCCGGATCAACCAAGACCACCTCTCAGACACCTGAGGCCATCTCCTGGCCACCTAAAACCATCTCCTGGTCATCTAAGACCAACTTCTTGTCACCTGGAACAATCTCCTGTAACCCAAGAGCACCTTCTACTGGCAGGAGGATCAGTTCTGTGATCCCATCCACTGGTGTCCGAGTCCCACGCCCACATTGGAGCCCTCCTCATCCCCAGTGCTCCCCCACATGGCGCCAGCTGCCACATCTCTCCATTCTCCTGCTGTCATCTTGCTTGTCCCATGGTGACTTTCCATGTCACCCCTCAGACAATGCCCTGTGTCCCGCTCTTGCCTTGGGTTTTTCTCCATGTGATAAGGATGTGGTTTCATGCCACCCGAAACACCCATCCTTGGGCAGGGCCATCCTTGCCACCACCAGTGACAGGGATGTCAGCACAGCTGCAGGGAGGGGAGAAGCTCATCACTCCTCATGCCCACAGGATTTGGCCAGGCAGGCAGAGCAGAGCTCAGCAAGGAAACCAGCCATGGAACAAAGCTCCATCTCGCCTGTAACTCTTCAGGAAAAAAACCTCAAAGAAAAAGGTTTTCTCTAGAGGAAGAAATGATCTGTAGAAAGATGGGGAGCTGTGGTCCTACAGGCACAAGGTGCCACAAATCTCCCAGGACACACATTCCACAGGTTGCTCCAGCATGATTTCACTCAGCCTCCTTGAAGGAAAACCCCTTTTTGGGGTCCCAGAGCATTCTGTGGGGACCATCAGCTCCAGACTGGCCACCCATGGTAAGGGTTCCTCTACCTGGTGCTGGCTTAGTGTTGGGTGGGGGCAGTGAGTGCATTGGAGGGTGTACTGGAGCTCACTGAGGCTGTTCCTGGTGGGCTGGGGAATGCAGCCTTCCAGGTACCCCCCCAAACACACCTCCTCTTTCAAACCACCCGGCCAAGACAGAGCTTCTCCAGAGCTGGAGAGAAGCTGTGGGGTGCAGGGAGATGGCTCCTTCACCCCAATGGGAACAGCAGCCCAGCCTCAGCCCTGCATCCACTGCATTTCCCAATGCAGGGTATTACATGAACAGAGTCCAAAAATGTCCCAAATTGTCTTGTTTTGCCTCTTCCCCAAGCTGAGCTGCCCTGAGCCCTGTTTTCCCCAGGCTTTTGGGGGTCTGCAAGGACCAAACCATGCCCCACATTCTCCCCCCACCCCGGGATGACCATGTCCCTGCCACAGGCAACACTGAAATTCCCTTTTTCCAGACTCACATGAGCTGGATCATTTGATCATGGAGCCGTGGGTCATGGGGAGAAGGGCTGATGCAGCGGATGAGATCAAGGAATCGCAGCGCCAATTCCAGCGCCAGCTGGGAGCTACAGAGCTCCTTCCAAGGCAATTTTGATTAAGGGGCAGAGGAAACTGACACACACAGCTCTGGGCTTGCTCTCCCTGAAGCCTCTGAAACACTGGCATGTTTCAGAGGATGTCTCCCCACATCCTGGCTGAGCTGTCTCTGGCCCTGAGCCACGGCAGAGGTGGGGGAGGCAGTGCTGGGACAGGCACGGGGGGTTCTGGAACAGATCTGTCCTCGAGTCACTGTGGGAGGTGGGATGGAGCACGGGGCTCTGCCACTCCCGTGTGGGCACACAGATCCAGCTCAGGGGGCAACCACAGCCCCAGGGTGGGGGCCTGGGCTGGCCCCAGCCTGCACCCAAGGGTGCTGCAGTGTGGGCAGCAGGAGCCAGGCGGGGCTGTCCCTGTGCCAGTGGGATTTTCCACACCTACAAAGGTCACTCCTGGGAGCGTGGAGGCCAGGGCTCAGCACCCAGCCAGACACCAGCTCATTTTTGGGGGCCTAATGTTCCCAAACCAGCTGTGAATATCAACAGAGAGCAGCTCCCCTCTGTCCCCCTGTCTGTTCCCAGGCTGTGCCCCACAACCCATACCTACAAATCCCAATTCTACACTTTTCCCCCCTCTCTTTAAGGCAGCCCCTGCCTCGAGAGTGCTGTACCTGGGGACAGCAGTTCACAGCCTTGAGCTGCAAAATGTCTTGTGCAAACACAAAAAGGCTGACCTTCATAAAACTACAAAACAGTTTGGGCTGGAAGGGACCTTACAGACCATCATCTCATTCCAACTCCATGCCAGGGCAAGGACACCTTCCACTATCCCAGGTTGTTTCAAGCCCTGTCCAACCTGGCCTTGGACACTTCCAAGGATAAGGGAACCTTCCTTCCCAGAGGTGCAAGAATGATGAAACCACCGGTTCCAAGTCACCCATTTCACCCCAAGGTCCCTCACACAAACACCTGCAGCCCCAGCAGCTGGTTCTGGTGGGTTTTCTCCTAATAGAGGGAGATCATCTGCCTCTCACTCCATAAAATCTGTCCCAAACTCATCCTCAACCAATTCAGAAGTAAAATCTTAATCTAGATTTATGCTACAATCTTTCCCAACACCCACTGAGCACCACCAACATGCAGCACTTCTCCAGCCCTGCCTGCTCCCTGGGCGTGTGGCATCAGGGCTGTAACCAGGTTTTGTAGATTTGCTTTCCACTCTGGATTTCTCTCTTGTGGACACAACTTCCATTTCTCCCCCTCTGAGCCCACCAGCGATGCCACAGCTGCAGCAGAAGCCAAAGCTGCCACGCTGGCCACAAGAAAATCAATCCTTCTCTTGTGCTCACAGGGTTGAGGCTTCTCAGGAGATGCCAATGCCTGCTGGGAGCTGGGCTCTGGGCAGTCCTTTTCCCACCACACACACCTCAGGTGCCTCCAAGGATTCCACTGTGCCTGGCTCAGCACTACTGACCCCTCCCCAGGCTTCATCCTGCTCTAGAGATGCCATGGGCTTCCTGGGGGATGGCCGAGGGATGATGTGGATGTGGCCCCACTCCCCCAGCCTGTGACACCAGCTGGACCCTCATGCTGGGATGCCATCAAAGGGATAAACCAAAGCAGCTCCTGCAAAGTCCCTATTGCCCCCAGCAGCTCCAGGAGGAGCCACTCCTTTGCCCAGAAGCCCCCTTCACATCCAGCATCAACCACCACAAACTAAAACAATTCCTGGGAAAGATTCAGCCCATTCTTGTTCCCAAAGAATTCTTCCTTTGCCTCCAGACTGATTTTACCCTATCCAGGACTGGGTGTCCCTGGCACGTGCCCCATGATGATGGCAGGGGAGCGGACAAGCACCCCCTCGTGCTGTGTCACGCTGTGTCACGCTGTGTCACGCTGTGTCACGCTGGCATCCTGCTGCCTCTGCCTGGCTAAAGCAGGTCATGGCTTGACCCAGATAGACTCAGCAGCTCCTTTGCAATTAGCTCAAAAGGGAAACAGCTTTCTCCTTCAGCCCAGGAACAGCTCTCAAGAACAGGCTGCTGCTCCCCCTCTGAGTAATGTGAGCCCTGGGAACTTGCACCTGATTTAATTTGGGGACTTTCAGCTGCTGGGTGAGTTTTTGGCCCAGTCACTCCCCTGGGTACCAACTTGGGATCACTGGGTCCCGTGGTAGTGGAAAGCAGCAGGTGCACACGAGTGTTTCAGCACAAGGGGATATTCTGGAGCAGCCACAGCAGTGCTGTGGGCAGCAGAGCGGTGCCTGGGCATCAGGGAGGAGCCTCCTGGGCAGCTGGAGGTGTTTGTCTCCCAGCCAGGCAGAGGATATTCATTCCAGGTGCCTCCAGAGCTCAGGTCTGGAGGTGAACTTCAGTTTTTAACCCCAGAGGTGAGGTGGCATTTGATCCCTTCGGACGATGCCATACACAGAGTTACAAATGTTCACATTGAAGGAAAAGCCTTGGCTGAGCTGTGTCCTTCATCCCAGCAGTGACACAAGCCAGCACATCCCTGAAGGCATCTCCTTCAAAGAGGCATCTGCTGTACCCAGAGCTTGAACTACTTCCTCAGCCTCGTGTCCAAATCCATCTCACACGTGTGATTTTAGCAGCCAGAAATGAACAGGGACCTGGAGCCTAGTCTCCTTTCATGTCCCCATTTCCATGACCTAGAAGGGTCACTGGAGCATTCCCAGCACTGAAGCAGATCTGCTTTGGAGCCATCCATTGCCTGAGCCGGGCTGGGAACAGCCTCCGGCCCTGTGGGGGCTACAATGAGTGGCTGCAGCTCCACCACTGTGCCTTGGAGGGGTCCAGCCACAGGGCTCCCATGTTTCCAAGAGAAGAGGGAATGACTGCAAGCATTTTGCTCTTTATTTCGTAGCATTTTGGGGTGACTTTTATGAGCGAGATAAAATTTGCTTCTCTCCTATCACAGCTTAGATCCCTGCCAGGGATGACCTGTTGTCCCGTGTCCCAGGATAAATCTGGCAGGAGTCTGAGTATGAACACTGAGTGACAGAAAATGTGTTCAAACCTTCAGCCTCTGCTGGCACCTTGCTGCTGTTTTGTGCCTGTTTCCCCACCCTGACACAGCCTCTGGAAGGGTAAGATAGCTAAAACCAGGCTGATAAATAGGAAAGAGGGAGGATGGATCCTTTCCTGGGTGTGCTGGGATGCAGAACAGCTCTGTAAATTGGGAATCATTCTTGAGACACTCTTGGGACTGGCAGCAAAGGAACACCAGGGCCTGCAGCACTGTGCCAGGTGTCCCCACAGAGATGCTCAGGGGCTGCAAAGCATCCTTCTTTTTTATGGTGAGGGGGGAGGAGGCAGCCTAGGGGTGAACCCCAGGGTGTGAGAGACAGGAGGAGCTGAGCCCCTGGCAAGGGACAGGTCCTGGTGCTGTGAAACAGCTGCCCCCAAGGGCTGCTCCCTGCACCTTGCAGCCCTGTGCAGCATCCAGCCTTGAGCTGCCATCAGGGATGGCCATGCTCCAGCACAGCCTTCTCCCTGGCACGCTCGGGAAGGGCGACAAAGAAAAGGCTCCTTGTGACACAAGGAACATAAAACTTTCCAAAGAGAAACAGAGGGAGCCGGGGCAGAAAGGGGCCTTCAGAGGAGAACAAGCTCTTGATTCAGGAGCCAGGACCAGCCCTCCAGCCCCCGTGCCCCGGGCAGGACCTGGCCTGCCCACCAGCCAGTGTCATTGCCTGGAACATTGCCACCACCCGCGTCACCAGGGCACCAGGCTGAGTCCTTCCCCAGGGAGGTGTCACTGCTCTCCTCTCCCACCCCTCTGGAGGCCAATGTTGGGCTGGGCGCAGGCAGGTGCTTCTCCTGGGTGCAGGCAGTGGATGGGCAGGCAGGTAGAAGTGCAGGGCAGCCAGACCCAGCTCTGCCTGTCCTGGATGTCTGTTCCCCCCAGCATGATGCTGGGAGCTCTGGGAGCTGCTGGGAGATGGGCAGGGGCAGGCACTGAAGGACAGAAGTTAGCTGTTGTCCAAGCAGACATCATAGAGAAATCACAGAATTGTCAGGTTGGAAAAGCCCTCCAAGGACATCAAGTCCAACTGCTAACCCAGCACTGCCATTCCCATCACTAAACCCTGTCCCTAAGTGCCACATCCACACGTTTTTGGAACACTTTCAGAGATGCCCAGGCCGTAGTCACAGCACTAATCCCTGCCTAAGCCCCTCCGCAGCAATCCCATTAGCCACTTAACCCACTTCAGTAAAACCGGCTTTGAGCAAAGCTGAGCTCTGGGCTGGACCTGCTGAAGCAGCCGCTGTCACCGACCCGCGGGTACCCAGGAGACCGAGCCCTGCTCGGACTGAGCTGTGCCCAGCACAAATTCCCGAGGGATGGGCTGGGGCTGGGGCTGGGTCAGAGCCTGGGAGCTGTGCGGGGTCTGTGCAAGGGGCTGTGTGAGGATCTGGGGGAGGGGACGGCGTGAAAGGCTGGGCAAGGGTCGTCCATGCCCAAGGCTTCTCCCCGGGGGTATCCCGGCCACACGGTGCCCGGTTCGCCACGGCCCCTACGTGTTCCCCCACCCCGGTCTCTCACAGCCCTGGCTCCTGCCGGCGGGTGCGACACGTCCTGGCCCGGGGCTCGGGGGCCGGGGCAGGTGTGTCCCCTCCGCCGAGCAGGACCCGCGGCAGGTAGGTATGGGGAGTGCCCGGTAGAGGCGAGGGCAGCGGCGACGTGCCCGGGCCCCGGCGCTGCGGACGTTCAGGAGCCGCCGGTGCTGGACAGCTCCGCCTGCGGCACCGCCCCCCCGGTTCCGCCCCCCGGGCCGGTGTCCCCCCCCGCCCCGACCGGTGTCACCTCCACCCGGTATCGCATCCCGAGCCGGTGTCACCCTCCCCTCCGCCGGGTACCATCTCCTGAGCAGATGTCACCCTTTCCCCCCGAACTGTCGTCACTCTCCTCGGTCCGGTACCGCCTCCCCCAGCCGCTGCAGCCCCCCAGGACGAGCATCACGTCCTCGAGCCCGTGTCCGTCCCCTCCCCAACCCGGTGCCCACCGGGCCGGCAGTGCCCGCACCGCCTATGGCCAGTGTGCCTGTCCCCCTCGGGCCACAGCCGCCAGCCGGGGGCCGGCAGAGGGAGCCCCCAGGGACCAGCCCAGCGCCGGAGGCCCCCGGCCTCCCGGCCCCTCGGCTGCCTGTCTGGGACGGAGCCATCTGTCCGGTGCCTGGTGCCATCTGTCTCCCAGCAGCGCTGCCTGTCATGTCCCGGTATCCCCAACACCCACAGGGAAAAGGGTTGGGCTGTCCCTCCATGAGGTGACACCCCACCGAACCCCCTCCAGACGCCCCTGCAGTGAAGGGTCACCTGGGAAGGTTTGGGTTGTGCCTGAGGCTCTCCCAGTCTCCTCGGTCCCCTGCTCTTCCCGTGCTGTGTGGCAAGAAGAGCCATAAGGTGTCCCTGTGGATGCCTCCTCCAGCACATGAGCCACCACTGGACACCACAGAGCCTGGGGGTCCTAAGGCATCCAGTACCATAGCCAAAATACGTCTCCTACTGCACCTCCTGAGGGCTTCAAAACCTTCCCAACACCACCCCAAAACCTTCCCAAAACCTCAGTGCTGCCATGGGGCCAAGGTCCTCCCAGTGCCGGATCAAGTCCTGGGCCAGGAGCCATCCCACAGCTCCGGTGACATTCAGCTGAACACTAGTCTGAGCCAAAACTCCACGGAACCAGTTGCATCATTTATTCAGTCCTGCTTTCCTGCAGCATCACACACCTGGCCCTTTGCTCCTGAGAATTTTGAGCAAGAGCAGATGTCACGGTGTCTGCGTTCACCGCCGCTGTGCGGAAATGGCCCCCCCGGCCCTCGACCCATGAAACCTGGAAGGCCCTGATGGATTTTGGCTTGGCTGCTGGGGTGGTGGGGAGAGGCAGCTGCGCAGCAGGGCTGCAAAACACATTAATTCAGCAGATGCTGTCGTCTTTGCGGGTGTATGTGAGTTCTGGGTGGCCAGGACGGTCGAGGGGGCAGCTGGGCTTGTCCCCCCCATCCTCGCACTGGCAATGCATCCCCAGCACCCCCAGTGCTCCCTGTTGAGACCCTCAATGCCTGTCTGCTCCTTTCAACACTCGACTTTCTCAACATACAGCAGGCATAGCCAAGTCATGGGGGTACCCAAAAAGGCATTTTTCCCCGCCTAAAGCAGGTTAAGGATTTAAAAATGCCACTGGGAACATGGGACAGTTATCACTAGGGACACAGCAAAAGGGTGTGCCAGCCAAGCAGGAGATTAAGCCCCAAGAGCAGAGACACAGAGCTGGGGATGTGCCATCATCATAGTCAGGCTCCAGATTGGGGTGATTTCAGATGCTGAACCTACTTTGGGTGAAGAACTGAGTGAATGAAAGTCAACCCATGGATCTGATTCCAAACTGAACCCCTCAATCCCTGCCCCACTGTGGGCCATTCCCATCACAGACCATTCCTACCATGAGCTAAACTGCCCTGTCTGGTCTTACCTGGGCAAGTGAGACAGGTCTCCCCTAATCCATCCTGTAATAAATGAAGCCACTCTTGCAGCCTGGACTCTTCTGTGGGGTTTGCCCCGAGAGCTCCACACACCCACTGGCACCAAAGGGGGTTTCCCTAGGGATAACCAGGTATTTGCAATGGAAAGCAAAAGCCACAGGGAGCCCTTAATGGGATGAGTGGATTTTCCAGTAAGCTGTAAATCCACAGTGACTGCTGGCAAACACTTCCCTGCCCGCTCCGGGGGCGGGTGTGTGTGTGTGTGTGTGTTACAACAGTCACCACTCCAGAGGGATCCACATCCCCAGGGTTTATCAGAAGAACTCCAAGTGCGTTCATGATGCCAACATCCCAAGGGAGCCGAGTACTGTCATTTAATAGATGAGGCTGGAAGAGGTTGGCAGGGGCTGGCAATGCCTGGCCCCAGTACCCCTCACCAGACCAGCACAGCTCTAGTTCCACGACCCTCTTACACCTAAAATTAAACCTCTTCCCTCCAAAGGATGCAGCCAACAGAGCCAGCATGAGGCCATCACATCTGAAGGTTGCCTGAGTTTCCTAGAAGGGAGCCCCAGCATCTCTCAAGCATCCCTCCAGCATCCCTCAATCATCCCTTTGGCATCCTGCCTGCCCGCAGCGAGCAGCCCACGCCAGGATGGCTGCACTCCTGCCTCCACTCCACACTGCACATCCCCAGGTACGGAGGTCCCGGCAGGGAGCGAGGAGGGGTTGCAGACCCCAGAGGGGCGAGGAGAAGAAAAGGCGGGGGAGCAGGGGTGGAGGAGAAGTCGTGACTGAACGCCCTGCCCCGCTCAGGGGGAGTTTCCGCTGCCGGAGGCGGCGCCGCCCGGCCGCATCCGCACGGGCCTCGAATGCGGTCTGAGGACGAGAAGGGAGAAGGAGCACAAACCCAGCTCCCCCAGCTTCCACCTCCGCTCCTCCATGGGAGCAGGGAATCCAGGGAAGTCAGGCAAACAGTGGGAGGCGTTAACTCGAGCGCCGGCTCCCGCTCCAAACGCGCTCCCCGCAGCACAGCTGAGACCTCCGGAGCCCCATGGCCCCACTCCGGCGGCGAGAGGATGCCAGGACAGCAGTCCCACTGCCCCGGCCGGCCCGGGCCACGGTGGCTTGTCCCCTCCCGTTCCCTCCGCATGCGATGCCTCGGGGCGCTCCCATCCCGGCAGGGTGGCAGCGGGGCAGGGGGCAGGGTGGCACCGGCGCCGGAGATGAGCGCTCCTGGAAGGGAACTTGCAGATGTGCGACAATGAAACTCCCGGCAGCCCGGCACCGAGATGGGGTGATCCGGAGCCCCTCATAAAAGCCCCGAGGGCAGCGATGGTGCCACAGGTGATTTGGGGCCGGGATGGGGCATTGACCAGACAAGCTCAGAGAAGTGCAGGGGGACCAAGTCCAAGCCAGAGACAGTCTCACCCCAGCTCCTACCCCACCACGACCCCCGGGGACAGAGCAGAGCTTCAAACCCTCCCTGGGCCACTCATCCAGGACCTCCCCCCACCCTGGTCAATGAAAATCTTGCTCCCCCCAATTATTGCCACTTCCTGTGATGGTGACTGTGGGTGCCACATGCCAGGGCAACCTCCAGCCCCTCTCCCAACAAGTGTCTCCTGATCCAGGCACTCAATCCACAGCAGTGCCTGATGGCCATAGCACTGCCCAGACCCTGCAGCACAACTCAGCAAAGCTCATTACAGGTCACTTGCTAATGAGCAAGACTCAGACTGTGCCAGCAAATGCGCCAGGGAAGCCACCAGAGCCTGCTGGGACAGGTTAGTGGCTGATCTGTCACGTGGAGCATTCAAGGAGTTCCCAGAGGTGTTGGCAATGTGCCACCTGCCTGCAGCCTGTGCCTCAGTTTCCCCATGCACTGCCACCAGCCTCGTCACCACCAGTGCCACTGACTGGCCCAGCAGGTCCTGGCTCCCTGCACAGCACTCCTGGCACTGGCACTCCTTGGTTAGGAGCTTAGTTAAGGCTTGGGGACCGATCCTGCCCAGCCAGGACAGGCCAGTGACATGAGATGAGACATCCTGGGGACACACAGGGCAGAGGCAGTGTGGTTCCAACTGCTCCTTCCCTGTCACTGCTGTTTTTCTGACTGCACAGGGCACAAAGGGCTGTGGGAGGACAGAGGGTACTCAGAGGGTACTGTCTCTGCTCTGACTGCCACTAAATGGATGCCCCAGACAGGTGAGGGAGGACTGTCACCATTTGCCAGCAGCAAGGCGAAGGGGGGCAGGGGGGTCACAGGATGGTGGGAACAAATGCTGAAGACTTCCATCCAATACTGATGTCCCAATCCCATACTGGTGTCCCAATCACATACTGGTGTCCCTATTCCAGACTGATGTCCCCAGCCCAGGCTGGTGACCAGGCTCCAGGTGGAGGAGCATTCCAGACCTCCCCAGGGAGCGCATGCAGGTGAGGGGACATCCTGCTTGGTCAGTGAGCAGGAATGGCTCTGCTCGGGTCATGGGCAAGGGGACACACAGTGCCAGCTCCACACGGATCCTGCTCCAGCCAGAAAAGAGGAACATGTCCCCAGGGTTCTCACCTGGTGGGTGCCCCAGCTGGTGGCACTGGGGACAGGACAGGGTGCCCCAGCCTGGTGGCACCACGTCCTGTTCCCACAGTGGTGCCAGCCTGCACTGAGGGCTCCTGCCACCAGCCCAGCCAGGGCCCAGAGGGCTGCAGTGGCTCCACTAAGGTCAGGGGTCCCACCAGACACGGGATCAGAGGCTGCACCCCAAAATCCAGCCCGAGGGGGTCACCTGATCCCCCTGTCCGTGGCCCAGGCCCCACATCCCGCTCCAGGCCTGGGGCCCCGCTCCCATCCGCAGCAGGAAACACCTTTTTCCTGTCCGTGGGGCTGCATGGGGGGGGAGCAGCAGGAAAAAACCTCGTGTCCTGGCAGGTTATTTACATCCTGCTACCAGTGAGGCCAGCCTGATTCCCTCCACGTCCCCACATGCACCCCAAGCTCTGCTCCAGCCCTGTCAGCCTCATCCCTGTCCCCATCTTATTCCCGTTCTCACCCCCATCTCATCCCATCCTGTCCTTATCCCCACCCCATCCCTAGCCTCATCCCACCCCCAACACATCTCATCTCATCTCATCTCATCATCTCATCTCACCTCATATCTCATCTCATCCCCACCCCTTCCCTATCCCTGTCCCTGTCCCCATTCTAATCTTATTTCCCATCCCAGTTCTCATCCTCATCCCTTCTTCATCCCCATTCATCTCCTCAATGCCACCCCCCTCCCAACACACCAAGACTGGAGACCCCCTTTACTGGAAGGGGGATCCCAAATCCTGCCTTGGGGACACCATTCTCCTCCCAGTGAGCCTCAGAGCTCACCCAGCCCCACAGACCCCATCCCAACCTGTCTCCCCTCTCCCTGGCCTCTCAGAGCCAGTTCCCGTGCCGTTGTGTGTGACATGTCCACGTCCCAGGAGCCTTCTGCCTCATCCAGCCCTAGGAAAACGTCGGGGGGAAACGGAGGCAGGGGGCTGGCAGGGCTGGCAGTGTCCCGAGGCCAGGGCCAGGGGCAGCATGTGCGGGCAGCCCCTGCCCCCCCGAGGCGCGGCAGCCCCGCAGCCCGGCACGGGCACTTACTCAGCGCCGCCAAATGACTCAGCCGGGATCCGGCCGGGCCAGCCGGGATTTCCTGACTCAGCTCCCCCGGCTGTGCAACAGGGGGGGTCCAGCCCCTCCTTCCAACAACACAGACACCAACACACGCTGCTGCGGTGTGCAGGGAGCTCCCCCATCCCTGTCACCCCCTTGGGAGCACATGGACCCTCTCTGGCACCGGGGATAATGGCACGGCAGCTATGGCAAAGCCTCGGGGAACCTAGACAGCACCCCAAAAACTCATGGGCAAGCCCTGCCTGCACGGGGTCTCGCCCTCTCTGGGCAGTCGCGGGTATGCAGCAGGGCCGGCTGCGGGCCTGGCATCCCGGCACACCCAGACTCCCTGGCTCCCCTCCCAGTTGTTTTTTTCCTAGGTGAAATCCGGGAAAAGAGTCGTCCCGGCACTCGGCTCTTCACTGCTTCCCTCGCACAGGCTGACGGCACCTCCGTGTCTCAAGGGGCACAGCCTGAGATGAAGTCATCTCAAAGTTTTCCCTCTGTCCTGTGCCATCCCGGTTTGGTTGCAACATTCCCAGCTCCAAGGAGTGTGGGGATGACTCCTTCACCCCAGGTGATGCAGGATCCCCATGGGAAGCACCCATGGATGCCTACAGCCCAGAAGCACCTTTCCAGTCAAAAATGAGGGCAGACATCATCATCTGCCAGCACCGACCTGCTCTGCCTGTGGAAAGGAGATGTGGGGCAGCAGGACACACGTTTTGGACAGTCCCCGTGCTTCAGTTTCCCCCGTCACCCTTTGCTGGCCATTTTGTGCTCCCCAGGACTGAACTGGGGAGGCACCACAGCGTCCTCCTGCAGTCCTCCCCTGCCGGGGACAGGAATTGGGGGTGTCCAGGGACACCGAAGGCACTGGCACACAGGAATTTGCTAGCCCGGTCACGCTGCAGCTCCTACTGCTGAAAAAGGGTCTCTGCGGAGAGGGGGGGACATCGTGGGGCACAGGAGAGGGGACGCGGGGGCTGCCCCGAGTGTCAGGCTCTCCGGCCCCTGCCAGCATCTCTCGTGTCACCGCTGTTCCCCGCAGCATGACCCCACCACCTCGGTCCTCAGCAGGGTGTTCCCCGCCACTGCCGCCCTCCCCGTGGCCAGCCAGTCCCGATGGGGTGTCCCCCATCACCACCCGCTGTCCCCTCTGTCAACGCCGATCCCCGCAGGATGACCGAGCCGGTGTGTCCCCGAATGTCACCGCCAGTCCCTGTCGGGGTGTTCCGCACCAGAGCCGGTCTCCAGGGGTGTCCCTGCCTTCCAGGGCCACGCAGGATGTCCCCATCACCCCCGCTCCCAGCGGCTCCCCGCTCCCTCGGGGGAAGTCTCCCGAGTCTCCCCGCTCCCTCGGGGAAGTGCCCCACGCCCCGATCCCGGTGCCCCGCTCACCGCTCGCTGCGCCCCGTCCCGCGCGGCCCCGCCGGCAGCGCCCGGAGCCGCCGCCGGTGGCGGAGTGACAGCGCGGCCGGGGACCCGCG
>NW_024531599.1:926581-927102 GCF_017590135.1 Pyrgilauda ruficollis
CGGGGGAGGAGTCGCGCAGGCCCGTGCCCGGCCCCGCCGCTCCGGCCGCCCGGGGTGCCCGCCCCGGCCTCCGGCCCCCGGTCCCCGTCCCCCGATCCCCGGCCCGGAGAGGCAGGTGCGGGGCCGCCCCTGCCCCGCTCGGTGCCCAGGGCCGGTCCCGCCCGGTCCCCGCTGCCCCCGGTGCCGCTCGGCTGCCGAGACGCGGCTCCTGGAACCGGCAACAGAGCCTGAGCCGGGGAAACCCCACGGACCCCTCCAGTCCCGCCCGGAACGTCCCCTCCTCGGATTTCTCATGGCTCCCACATGGCTGCCCTGACCCCGTGGATTCCCCACGGATCCCTCTCGGTATCCCTCCTCGACTCTCCCCGGATGTCCCCACGAGCCCCCCCGCTGGGGGGTGGGGGCATCCCTCCATCCCCTCCCCATGGATCGTAACATTGTCCCCCCACAAGCGCCCCTCCAGATCCCCTATGGAACCCCCCCAGCGAACTTATGGATCCCGGCCCCATCCACCCCCACCC